>NW_007252918.1:689253-759374 GCF_000164805.1 Carlito syrichta
TGGCCGGGAGCAGCCACTGCACTCCAGTCTGGGTGACAGAGTGAGACTCCAACTCAAAAAAAAAAAAAGATGTAGTCCAGCATTTATTCTTTTGTTGTTCACAGCAGGGTATTCCTAAACAATTAAAAATTGATAATGCTCGTGCTTATGCATCCAAAGTTTTTCAGTCATTTTGTACCCAGTTTGACATCTCTCATCCTACAGGAATTCCATATAATCCTCATGGTCAAGCTATAGTCAAACGTTAAAAAATCAAATAATTACATTGCAGGAAGGAGAATTCAAATATAGGTCTTCCCATCATATTGTAAAGAATGCCATGATTAATCATCTCAATTTGGACACTCAAGGACATTCAGCTATGATTAGACTTTGAATTCCTGAGAAAAGTGTTAAACCAATTTTAAAGTGAGAAGATCTTTTTACAGGTCAATGGAAGGGGCCCAATGTCCTTTTAATATGCAGGAAAGATTATGCTTGTGTATTTCCCCAGAAATTACCCTCACCTTTTTGGATACAGGATCATCTAATTAGACATGACCAGCCCCCACCCCCATCAAGGTACAGTCAGACAAGACATAAATCACTCCGTCAATCTGAGTCAGATGCAGATGATGAAGAGAATTTGTTGGTGCCAAAGCTGAAACGTCTCACCATTCAACAACCACTTTCACATCCACCTACTCAACTGAAGACATCTCATCATTCGTCGTCTCCCACTCCTCAACCCAGACATTACCATCGAACTATTTCAACTACACAGTGCAGACCGCCCACATGGGGGCAAAACAAGCTGTTCACCCATGATGCTAAGGATCTGGTTTGCTCTGATAACACTTCTCTCACTCCCTCTACTGTTTTTGTTGCTATACTTGTTATTACAGCATGCCAGGCAGGTTGAATTTATTCAGAAAAATCTTATTTGGCTTATATCCCAAACCCTCCAGTGTTCCAGCCTGTTGCAAGGGATGTTGAGATTATTACTGTTTTCACTAATCATTACTAAGAGGCCCCACTCTTTTTTCATCACAATTCAAAACTCTTATTAATCATAATTTTTCTTTTTCAGGATGTTCTAGTTCTCCTCCAACACATTTTAGTTTACCTAAAAAATTAGAATGCTCCCTTGATATTTTGGGTTGTTTAAACTCCCGTATAAAAGCTATGGTAACTGATAGCCCCTCTTATCTTCCCAGAATGGCAAATGATGTTATAATTGGTTTCTTAAATTACGGATACCTGGGGACTGTGACCCTAAATTATCAACCAGGGCTCAGGAGGATCACCTGAGCCCTGCAGGTCGAGGCTTCGGGAGCCATGATCATGCCGCTGTGCTCCAGTCTGGCATATGGAGAGTCCAGCAACAAAAATGACGCTGCTCACGTGCATCACGACGGGCATCCATGGCTGCCTAGGGAATGTCCACAGAGGTGGGGGACGATGGATTGATTGGGAGAGGAAGGGCCCCTACCCCCGCATGAGGGTGGCATACAGGGAGACCGGAAACTGGACTGGCCATGGTGTTGCTCGACTGCCTTGATCGCTCTGTGACCGATGGCCGCCCTAGCTCAGGGCTGTCTGTTCCGTGAGCTCACATGCATCTTTGCTATGGGGCACGATGTGAAGGCTGGAGGGAGGCCTTCTGGGGCATGAGGTCGAAGGTGAGTGCCATATGTGCCCGGTGGCAACCTTTGAAACCTCCCATGTAAGACAGGTCAGAAAGTGAATTTTTTATCCCAACCCTGAAGGAGATTCCTCGTGCTGGGTGTCAGGGGTGGTAGTGGTAGAGGTGGTGGTGATTATTATTATTTGGAGGTGCATTCCCACTCTGTCACCCAGGCTGGAGAACTGGAGAATGCTCATGGCCACCATGAATTCCACCTGTGGGACTCAGGTAATACTTCCACCTCGGCACTCTGAGTGGCTGGAACCACAGACCTGTGCCACCTCGCCTGGCTAATCTTTGGCTTAATTTTTGATGGGCAAGATGAGATCTAGCCCCGTGTCCCTGGCTGGTGTTGAACCCACAGATTCAGGTCATCCACTTGCCTGAGCCTCCGAAGGACCGGGATGCGAGGCTGAGGGCCTGATCCCTGCCTGTTTTTGTTGTGTTGGTGGTGGTTGGTATTAATATTCTGATTCTGTCTGAGTCCTGCTCTGTCATACAGTTCATAGCACAGGGGCCAGCTCTCGACCACGGCGGTCTCCATAGGCTTGGCTCTGGTGACCTCCTGTCATGGCCTCGTGAGGGCCCATAAAGACAGGTATGCGCCACCACGTTTGGCTCATTTGTTTGGCTTCTTGTTGAAACGAGGTCTTGTCAAGGTGCCCAGGCTTGTCTCGAATCCAGGGGCTTAGGCCGTCCTCTCTCATCAAGCTCCCATAGCACAGGGATGACAGTCCTGAGCCTCTGCCCCCGGCCTCCAAATCCCTCTTGGGCCCCACTGCGAAGACCACTCCCTTTTGAAGATGTGGGTTCCTGGAGAAGGCAGCTGGAGTCACCTGCCAAACCCTACCTATGGGGACCACCTAGTGCAGGGATGTGACTCTGCCAGGATGCGCACCCTTTCACCTGCCTCGATCCCCAAGTTGGACCAGCAGGTTCCTCCCAGGGACCACCTCAGAGAAAAGGAGGGCATGACTCTCAAACCTTCTGGGGTGCAGGGAAAGCCAGGCAACTCAAGCCTGTTTCCTCAGCTCTCAGGAAGTCTGAGACAGGAAGATGGCCGGAGCCCAGTAGATTGAGACCAGGCTGAACATCATAGCAGGCCCATGCAAAACCCAGAAAGCCTTGGGTGAGGGCAGGCTTCGGCATGAAGATCACCTTCAACTCAGATTTCAAGACCAGGCAGGAAGACTAGGATGTCATCCAAATGGAAAGCATGTGATCACAGGAGTTGGAGAGGCCCAGGTTGAGAGAATGGCCAAAGTTGGCAGTTTGAGAGCAGCCAGGTCAACCTAGTGAGGAAAGGAAAGAAAGAAAGAAAGAAAGAAAGAAAGAAAGAAAGAAAGAAAGAAAGAAAGAAAGAAAGAAAGAAATTCCTCTGCAAACCTTCTACTCTCAGTACTTCCCCCCCACCACCCCACATATGAGGGTCCCACAAGCTTGGTACCTTCCAGCCCCAACCCCCTAATGGCTGCCCCTGCTTTGGTGTGGGAGTTCCCGAGTCTCCCATGGGGGTTCCTGCCAGCTCTCCTCTCCGAGGTGAGAAATGTTCCCCAGGCAGGCCAACCCTCTGATTCGGCAATGAGAACCTTCTGCCAAGAAAGTCCAGGGCTGCATCTCTCACCCAGGGATATTTCTTCACCCACAATACCAATTTCTTTGTTCTAAAGCCAGTCGCCCTGTGAACACACCATGTGCAAATGAGAAACTGTATGATTCGAATGTTTTTGGAGACAGGATCTGGTGGTGTGACCCAGGCTGGGGCACAGCACATGATCGTAGTTCACCGACAGCCTCAAATTCATGGGCTCCTGCGATCCTCCTGCCTCAACCTACAGAGTGACCAGGACGATAGGCACATCGACCCCAGACACCCTGTTTTGATGGGTGCAGAGACAGGGTATCCTTGCATGGTTTGGGCAGGCCTTGTGCTCCTGGGATCCAGTCATCCTCCCACCTCGGGCTCACAGAATGCTGGGATTTCAGGTGTGGACTGATGCACCAGGAATTCTGGTTCATTTTCAATGAAGGCCCGAGGCTGGGCTCCGGAGGTCAGCCTTGTCCTCCCATTGCTTTGCTAGGTGGAAGCTAGTGGCCAGCCCCAGCCTGCGAGCAGTGACCCGCTTGGGCATCTGGGCGAGACCTAGTCTCTACCCTCCATCCCAAATGAGCTGAATGTGGTGGCGCACACCAGTCGTTCAGGATCCTGGGAAGACCGGGGAAAGACTCACCAGAACCTGGGGGACTGAGGCTGCATTGGCAGTGAGTGAGCCACCACTCTCCAGTCTGGGTGACAGAGTGAGACACCGACTCATGGAAAAAAAGGAAAAGAGGAAAAAAGAATAGCATCCATTTGTGTATGGAGTTGGGATTACCGTGAACAGACAGAGATCATTTGGGAAGGAGGGACCAGCCTTAGGCCTAGAGTTTCTGGAAGACAGTGAATTGGCAAAAAATCAGGCTGTGGCTTTGGGAGGCCGAGGCAGGGGACTGCTGGTGTCCGGGAGTTCGGACCAGTCTAGGTCAGTTAGTGAGACCCCATTGCTACCTGGAACGCAACAAATTGAGTCATGCGTGGTGATGTTCGTAGTCCCAGACACATGGGATATGGTGGCCTTCATCCCAACACGTTGCTTTATGTCTCCCCACTGCCAGAACATGCGAGTTCAGGCTGGGCACCGTGGCTCATAGTCGTCAACCCCATGCCCTGGGAGGCCGAGGCAGGAGGCTGCATGGGCCCGGGGGTCAGATACCAAACCAGGCGACGTGGCCAGACCTCCTCTCAGCGAGAGGTTCCCAAAATGGAGTCAGGCGTGGTGGGCCCAGGAGTCCTGTCTTCTCAAGTGCTGAGGCAGGAGGACCACCTAAGTCCCACATGTTGAGGCCCTGGGAGCCACGATCATGCCACCATGCCCCATCCTGGCCGACGGAGACTTCAGCAACAAAAGAGGCATCCACATGCATCACAAGTGTCCACGGCTCCCTATGTAAAGGTCTTCATGGGTGTGGGACAATGGAGTGTTTGTGAGAGGAAAGGGCCCTCCCCCACATGAAGATGCCAGACAGGGTGACTGGAACCTGGTTGGCTGAGACGTTGCCAGTCTGTCTTGTTTGCTCTGTGCCCGATGGCAGTCCTAGCTTGGAGACATCTGTTCCGTGAGCTCACACATGCATTTGCTATGGGGCATGAGTGTGGAGGTTTGGGGCAAGACTTCTGGGACACATGACCAAAAGCGCACTATGGACGTGCCCGGTGGCCACCTTTGAAACCTCAAGTGAAGGACAGGCCGGAAAGTGCCTTTTCCTCTGCCATCCCTGAGGGTGACTCTGTGCTGGGTGTCAGGGGTGGTGGTGGTGTTGGTGGTGGTGATTGTTATTATTTGAGTCAAATAATAATAATCAGAATACCTCTCAGTTGCCCATGCTGGAGCACAGGGTCATGCTCACAGCCAGCGTGGACTAGAACTGCAGGGCTCAGGTGATCCTCCCAACTCGGCCCACTGAGTGGCTGGAACCACAGGCCTGCAACACCATGCCTGAATAATCTTTGGATTTCTTATTGATTTCCGAGACAAGGTATCTACCGGTGTCCCAGGCTTTTGTCAAACCTGCAGACCCAGGCCGTCCACTAGCCTGGGCCTCTGAAAAGCAGGGATGCCAGGCTGAGGCCCTGAGCCCGCCCTGTGTTTGTGGTGCTGGTGGTGGTGGTTGGTATTATTATTCTGAGTCGGAGTTCCCCTTCTTTGCCCAGGCCATAGTGCAGGGGTCTGCTTTTGGCCACCATGGCCTCAGCCGGCTTGGTTAGGGCAATCCTCCTGCCATGGCCTCCCAAGTGGTTGGAATGACAGGCGTGTGCCACCATGCTCAGCTTTTTTTTAGGCTTCTTCGAGAGACAAGGACTCGAGTTGGTGCCTGGCTGCTCTTGAACCCAAGGGCTCAGGCCACCCTTTCACATCAGCCTCCTAGACCTTCCGCCAAGAAAGACCAGGAACAACTCCCTCAACCGGGGACAATTCTCCCCCCAATACCACTATTCCTGGCTCTAAAGCCAGTCGTCCTGTGAAAACACCATGTGCAGTTGGGGATTTGTGTATGGTTCTGATGTTTTTGGAGACAGGGTCTGTCTCTGTGGTGCAGGCTAGGGGCCGGGGACACAACCATCATTCACCACCAGCCTTGAAATCACGGGCTCTGGTGATCCTCTCACCTCAGCCTTCAGAGTGACTGGGATAATGAGCATCTCAATCCCAGACCCGTGTTTGAATGGGTGCAGAGACAGGGTCTCCCTGGGTGGCCCGGGCTGGCCTTGGACTCCTGGGCTACAGCCATCCTTCTTCCTCGGCCTCCCAGACTATGGGATTCCAAGCATGGGCCACCACACAAGGCCTACAGATTCCCTTTTGACAAAGGTTCAAGGCCAGCCTCAAGGGCTTTGCCTCATCATCCCATTGCTTTGGGAAGCTGAGACCAGTGGCCGGCTTGAGCCCACAGGTTGAGACCAACCCAGGCACCTTGGCGAGACCTTGTCTCTACACTCAACCCCAAATGATCTGGGTGTGATGGTGCAAATCTGCCCTTCTGGCTCCTCGGAGGGCAGGAAATGGCTCATCAAGGCCTGGCAGGCAGAGGCTGTTGTGGCCAAGGGAGAGCCACTGCCCTCTATCCTGGTCGAAGAAGTGAGACTCCGACTAAAAGAAAAAAAGGAAAAAAGGAAAAAAAGAAAAGCATCCGTTGGTGAATGGAGTTGGGATCATTGTGAAGAGACAGAGATCGTTTTTGAAGGAGGCCCCACCCTTGGGCCTAGAGGTCCCGAAAGTCAGTGGATCAGCAGACAATCAGGATGTGACTTTGGGAGGCCAAAGGAGTGAATGCTGGAGCCCTGGAGTTTGAGACCAACCTGATCTACGTAGCGTGACCTCATCGGTCCCCATAATGCAAACACTGGAGTTGTGCATGTTGGCCCCCATAGTCCTGGATACATGGCATGCAGTGGCCTCTATCCCAGGGTGTTCCTTTGCATCACCCCCACTGACAGAATGTGTGAGTCCAGGCTGGGCACCCCAGGACTTAACCTCACCTTTTTGCATACAGGATCATCTAATTAGACATGTCCAGCCCCCCACCCCCATTGAGGTACAGCCAGACGAGTCATAAATCACACCATCAGCCTGAGTCAGATGCAGATGATGAAGAGAAAGTGTTGGTGCCAAAGCTGAAAAGTCTCACCATTCAACTATCACTTCCACCTCCATCAACTTGACTGAAGACATCTCATCATTCGTCATCTTCCACTCCTCAACCCAGACGTTACTATAGAGCTATTTCGACTAGACAGTGAAGAACGCCCACATGGGGCAAATCAAGGCACTCACCCATGATGCCGAGGATCTGTTTCACTCTCAAAACACTTATCTCACTCCGTCTACTGTTTTTGTTGCTATGCTGGTTATTATAGCTTGCCAAGAGGGTTGTGTTTATTCAGAAAAAATCTTGTTGGGCTTATATCCCAAACCCTCCAGTGTCAAGGCTGTTCCATGGGATGCTGAGATTATTACTGTTTTTACTAATCATTCCTCTTTATTAGGAGGCCCCACTATTTTCATCACAAGTCAAAACAGTTATTAATCATAATTTTTCTTTTTCAGGTCGTTCTATTTCTCCTCCAATACGTATTAGTTTACCTAAAAAATCAGAACTCTCCCTTGATATTTTGGGTTGTTTAAACTCCCGTATAAAAGCTATGGTAACTGATAGCCCACCTTATCTTCCCAGAATAGCAAATGACGAGATAATTGGTTTCTTAAATTATTGATGCTTGGGGACTCTGACCTTATATTAACAACCAGGGCTTAGGAGGACCACCTGAGCCCTGCAGGTCGAGGCCCCGGGAATCACGATTGTGCCACTGCACCCCAATTCAGCCGAAGGAGAGTCCAACAACAAAAATGAAGCCTCCCATGTGGCATCCAATGACAAAAATGAAGCCTCCATGACTGGCGTCCACTGCACTCCAAATAAAGGTGAGTTCAGGCAGGGGGTGACAGAGTGATCAGGAGAGGAATGACCCCTCCCCCCGCCTTAATGTGGCACACTGGGTGACCATAACCTAGGCTGGACGTGGCATTGCCTGATCACCTACAGACTTCACCTGCAGGATTCAGGGGATCCTTCCACCTCAGCCCCTAATTGACTGGAACCACAGGCCTTTGCCACCATGACCGGCTAATCTTTGAATTTACTTTTGATGGATGAGATGAGTTCTCACCCCATGTATCAGGCTGGTGTCGAACCCACAGGATCAGGCAGTCCACTTGCCTGGACTCTGAAGGGCCCGGATGCCAGACTGAGCCAGTGAGCCCAGAATGTGTTTGTGGTGGTGGTGGTGGTTGGTATTATTCTGAATCAGAGTCTCACTCTATCACCCAGGCCTGAGTGCATGGGACTGCACTCAGTCACTGTGACCTCCACAGGATGGGCTCTGGCGATCATTCCACTGCAGCCCCCTGAGGGGCCAGAATGAAAGACCTGCACCACTAAGCTCGACACTGTTTTTTGGCTTCTTTTAGTGAAGAAGTCTGGTCAAGGTGCCCGGGCTGGTCTCGAATACAGGGGCTCAGGTCATCCTCTCACCTCGGCCTCCCTCCCAGAACAATGAGAAGACAGGCATGAGCCCCCGTGCTGGGCCTCCACACCTCTATTGGAGACCCACCATGAGGTTAGCTCCCTTCCAATGACCTGGGACCCCAGAGAGGGTGATTGGTGTTGCCCACTATGCCTCTCCATGAGGAGTGCCTGGTGCATAGGCATTTATCTGTGAGGGATCCCACCCCTCCTCCTGCCTTGTTCCCCAGGATGGACCTGCTCGCTAGTACCAGATACAGCCATGAGGAAAGGGACAGCGTAACTCTCAAACCTTCAGAGGAGCATGGACGGCCGAGAGACTCACTCCTGTCTCTTTGGCACTCAGGGAGGCCGAGATGGGAAGATGGCCAGAGCCCAGGAGCTCCAGACCAGGCTGGACACCATAGCAAGTCCCCACTTTGACCCCGTTCAAAACCCAGAAATCTTTGGGTGAGGGGATGCCATGGTGGGAGAATCGCCTCTGGCCCAGAGTTCAAGACCAGGCAGGAAACCAGGATGTCAATCAAATAGAAAGCCTGTGATCCCAGCAGTTTGGGAGGCCCAGGCAGAGAGGATCGCATGAGTTGGGTGGTTTGAAAGCAGCCTGGGAAACCTAGCGAGGAAAGAAAGAAAGAAAGAAAGAAAGAAAGAAAGAAAGAAAGAAAGAAAGAAAGAAAGAAAGAAAGAAAGAAAGAAGGAAAGAAAGAAATACATTCTCCTGCAAATCTTCTGCCCTCAGTCTCCTCCCATATGTGAAGATCCCCCATGCTCAGCACCTTTCAACTCCAACCACCCCCAAATGACTGTCCCTGCTTTGGTACGGGAGTTCCCAAGTCTCCCTGGATGGGTTCCTGTGGATCTCCTCTCTGAGCTGTGAAATGTGCCCCAGGCAGGCCTACCTTCCAACTCGGCAGTGAGGACCGTCTGCCATGAAAGGCTAGGGACACATCTCTCATCCGAGGATATTTATTCCCCCAAATTCCATTTTTCTTGTCTGTAAAGCCAGTCGCCCTGTGAACACACCACACGCAGTTGAGAATCTGTGTTTGGTTCTCATGTTTTTGGAGACAGGGTCCGGCTCTGTGGTCCAGGCTAGGGACAAAAGTCACGACTGTTGTTCACCGCCAGCCTCGAAATTGCAGGCCCCAGCATTCCTCCTGCCTCAGCCCCCAGTGTGGCCAGAACAATGGGCACTTCGACCCTAGACCCCTTGTTTGGATTGGTGTGGAAACGGGGTCTCCCTGTGTATCCATGGCTGGCCTTGGGCTCCAGTCATCCTCCCACCTTGGCATCCCAGAGAGCTGTGATTCCAAACATGGGCCACCACGACAGGCCTTCTGGTTCATTTTTGAAGAAGGATTGAGGCCGGGCTCTGGGCCTCAGCCTCATCATTCTAGCACTTTGGGAGGCTGAGACCAGTGGCTGTCCTGAGCCTGTGAGACAAGACCCACAAGGGCACCTCAGCGAGACTCGTTTCTACCCTGCATTCCAAATGAACTGAGCGTGGTGGTGCACGCCTGACATTCCAGCTTCTCGGATGACTGTGGAAAGGCTCATGGGTGCCTGGCGGTCCAAGGCTGCAGTGGCCAGAAATGAGACACTGTCCTCCATCCTGGGTGATGGGCTGAGACTCTGAATCAAAGAAAAAAGGGAAAAAAGAAGAGCAACCATTTGTGTATGGAGTTGGGATCATCATGACCAGACAGAGATCATTTGGGAAGGAGGCCCCAGTCTTGGGCCTAGAGTTCCCGAAATACAGTTTATCGGCAGACAATCGGACTGTGGCTTTGGTTGACCGAATTGGGGAACCACTGGAATCCAGGAGTTTGAGACCAGCCTGGGATAAAGGAAAAAAAGTAAGAACATCCATTTGTGTATGAAGTTGGTATCATCGTGAACAGACAGAGATCATTTGGGAAGGCGGGCCCAGCCTTGGGCCTAGAGTTCTAGAAAGACGGTGGATCAGCACACAACCAGGCTGGGGCTTTGGGAGGCTGAGGTGGGGGAACACTGGATCCTGGGAGTTGGAGACTAGTTGAGTCACGTAGTGAGACCTAGTCACTCCCCATAATGCAAACACTGGAGTTGCACATGGTGGCACCCATAGTCCCAGCTACATGGGATGACGTAGCCTCCATCCCAGGTGGCACCTTTGCATTGCCCCTGCCATCAACACCTGTGAGTCCAGGATGGGCATTGTGGCTCACGGCAGTCAGACCCATGCACTAGGATGCCAAGGCTGGAGGCTGCCTGAGTCCCTGAATCAGAGACCAGCCCAAGTGATGTGGTCAGAACTCATCTCGGTGATAGGGTCCCAAAATAGAGTCAGGCATGGTGGCCTCCAGAGTACCAGATACTCAGTGCTGAGCCAGGAGGACCACCTGAGCCCCACAGGTCAAGGCCCTGGGAGCCACGATCATACCACTGCAGCCCAGCCCCACTGATGGAGACTCTGGTGACAAAAAAGGTGCCTCTAATGTGTGTCAAAATGGGCATCCAAGGTTCCCCGGGGAAACGTCCGAGTGGGTGGATGACTATGGGTTGATCAGGAGAGGAAGGGGTCCTCCCCCTGCCCTAGCATGGTGCCATCTGTTCAGTGAGCTCAAAAGCGTCTTTCCTGTGGAGCATGAGTGTGGAGGGTGGAGACTGGCCTTCTGGGGCACGTGACCCAGCGAGGGGCGGACATGGGCAGTGGCCACTTTTGAAACCTCCCGTGAACAACAGGTCAGAAAGTACCTTTTCCTCTCCCATCTCTGAGGGTAATACCTCACTTTATCTCTCGGGGGTGGTGGTGAGGATAGTGGTGGTGATTATTATTATTTGGAGTTGGAATCTTTCTCTGTCACCAAGGCCTGAAAGCAGGGGCATGCTCAAGGCCACTGTGGACTCCATCTGCCGGGCTCAGGGGATCCTCCTGCCTCGGTTCCCCAAGTGGCTGGAACCACAGATCTGATTCATGCCTGGTTAAAATTTGTATTTATTTTTGATGGCCGATATGAGGATTTGCCCTGTGTCCCGGGCTGGTGTCAAAGCCGCAGTCTCAGGCTGTACACTTACCTGGGTCTCCAAAAGGACGGAATGCCAGGTTGAGCCCCTGAGCCCTGCCTGTTGTTGTTGTGGTGGTGGTGGTTGGTATTATTATTCTGAGTTGGAGACCTGCTCTGTCACCCAGACTGGAGCACAGAAGCCTGCTCTCAGTCATTGTGGCCTCCACCTGCTGGGCTCCAGCAATCCTCGCTGCAGGCTCCCAAGTGGCCAGAACTTCAGGCATGAACTACCATGCTGGGCTAATTTTTTTGGCTTCATGGAGAGGTAGTCTCACCAAGGTGCCCGGGTTGGTCTTGAACCCGGGGGCTCCGGCCATCCTCTCACTTCGGCCACCCAGAGCACTGAGATGACAGGTGTGAGCCCACGCACCTGGCTTCGACAACCCACTCGGGGCCCCTCCGCAAGGCCCGCTCCCTACTGACAACCCAGGACCCTGGACAATGTGGCCAGAGTTGCCCACCAAACCCTCCCTGGGGGGAGTGTCTGGTGCAGGGCCATGTCTGCCTGGGTGCCCACACCTCTGCCCACTTCCTTCCCAAGTATTGACCCAAAGGCTCCTCCCAGGAGCCACCTTCGTGAAAGGGAGGGTGTGATTCTCAAACCTTTGGGGATGTGAGGGTGGCCGGGTGACTCACGCCTGTCTCCTCGGCACTTGGGGAGGCCAAAACGAGAAGATGGTCAGAGCCCGGGAGCTCAAGACCAGGCTGGACACTATAGTAAGCCCACACATCAACCCCCCAAAACTCCCAGTAAACCTTGGGTGATGGCAGACCTTGGCGGAAGGATAGCCTTTGGCCCCGAGTTCAAGGCCAGGCAGGAAAACCCAGATGTCACCCAAATGGAAAGCCTGTGATCACAGCAGTTTTGGAGGCCCAGGTCAAGAGTTTGGCCTGAGTTGGGAGGTTTGAGAGTTGTCTGAGCAACCTAGTGAGGAAAGAAAAGAAGGAAAGAAAGAAAGAAAGAAAGAAAGAAAGAAAGAAAGAAAGAAAGAAAGAAAGAAAGAAAGAAAGAAAGAAAGAAAGAAATCCATTCTCCTGCAAAACTTCTGCCCTCAGTCCATCCCCCCATGCTGCCCAACATGTGAGGTTCCCCCAAGCTCAACACCCTCCAGTCCAACTCCCCCAAAATGGCTGCCGATGCTTGGTGTGGGAGTTCCCTAGACTACCTGACCGGGTTACTGCTGGGTCTCCTCTCTGAGGTGAGAAATGTGCCCCAAGCAGGCCAAAAATCTGACTCAGCAACCAGCACCTTCCACCAAGAATGGCCAGGGACACATCCCTCACCCGGGGACATTTCTTCTCCCCCAATCCCATGTTTCCTGGTTTGAAAGCCAGTCACACTGAACACACCACAGGCAGTGAAGAATATGTGTACGATTCTGATGTTTTTGGAGACAGGGTCTGGCTCTGTGGCCTTGGCTGGGGTTCGGGGACATGACCTTTGTTCACCGTCAGCCTTGAAATTATGGGCTCTGGTGAACCTCCCACCTCAGCCTCCAAAGTGTCTGGGACAATGGGCACCTTGACTCCAGACCCCCTGTTTGATTGGATGCGGAGATGGTGTCTCCCTGTGTGTCCCAGGCTGGCCTTGGTATACTGGGCTCCAGTCATTCTCCAGCCTCAGCCTCCAAGATTGCTAGGATTCCAGGCGTGGGCTACTGTGCCAGGCCTTCTGATTTGTTTTCAACAAATGATCAAGGCTGGGTTCGGGGACTCAAGCTTTTCATCCCAGCACTTTTGGAGTCAGAGGCCAGCAGCTGGCCCAAGCCTGCAGGCCAAGACCCACCCACGCAACTCGGCGGGACCTCGTCTCTACCCTCCATCCAAATGAGCCGGGCGTGGTGGCATGTGACTCTCATACCAGCTACTTGGAAGGCTGAGGAAAGCTCGCTGGAGCCCAGCGGTCTGAGGCTGCATTGACCAGGCATGAGCCACCTCCCTCCAGCCTGGGTGATGGGTGAGACCTCAACTCAAAGAAAAAAAGGTAAAAAGGAAAAAAAAAGAAAAGCAGCCATTTGTGTATGGAGTTGGGATCATCATGAATAGACAGAGATCATTTGGGAAGGAGGCCCCAGCCTTGGGCCAGGAGATCCCGAAAGATGGTGGATCAGCAGACAATTGGCCTTTGGCTTTGGACGGCCAAAGCAGGTTTCCGCTGCAGGCCGGGAGTTTGAGACCAGCCTGGGCCACATAACAAGAGCTTGTCGCTCCCTGGAACACAAAAACTGGAGTCGTGCATGGTGGCGTCTGTGGTCCCAGCTACATGGGACATGGTGTTCTCCATCCCGCGGTGTTCCATTGCATTGACCCCATGGACAGAACGGGGGAGACCATGTCTGGAACTGTGGCCCACGACCATCAGCCCCACGACCTGGGAGACCAAGGTAGGAGGCTGCCTGAGCCCAGGGGTCAGAGACCAGCCCTTGTGATGTGGCCAGATCTCATCTCAGTGAGAGGTTCCCTAAATCAAGTCAGGCATGGTGGCCCCCAAAGCCATTACTGCTCAGGGGTCGAGATAGGAGGTCCACCTGAGCCCTGCAGTTCCAGGCCCTGGGAGCCATGATTGTGCCACTGCACCCCAGCTTGTACGATGAAGACTCCAGCACCAAAAAGACACCTCCCAAGTGCATCATGATGGGTGTCCACAGCTCCCCAGGGAAAGTTCCACTTGGGCAGTGGATGATGGAGTGATAGGGAGTGGAAGGGTACCTCCCCCACCCAAAGGTGGCAGAATGGGCTACCGGAACCTGGGCTGGATGTGGTGTTGCCCACCTGCCTTGATCGCTCTGTGACCTATGGCCACCCTAACTTGGGGCCATCTGTTCCGTGAGCTCACATGAGTCTCTGCTGTGGGGTATGGGTGTAGAGGGTGGAGGCAGGCCCGCAGGGGCACATGGCTGATGGTGCGGGACCAACGTTCCCAGTGGCCACCTTTGAAACCTCCCACAACCGACAGGCAAGAAAGTGCCTTTTCCTCTCCCATTCCTGAGGGTGAAACCTCAGGCTGGATGGCAGAGATACTGGTGGTGGTGGTGGTAGAGTTTATGATTATTTGGAATCAGAATCCCTCTCTATCACCCAGACCAGAGCACAGGGGCACAATCACAGACACCACGGACTTCACTTGCCAGTCTCAGGCAATCCTCCCACCTCGGCCTCCGAGTGACTGGAACCACAGGCCTGCGCCACCACTCCCGGCTAATCTTTGGATTTATATTTGATGGCCAATACGAGGTCTCACTCAATGTCCTGGGCTGGTCTTGAACCCGTAGGTTCATGGCAATCACTGGCCTCTGCCTCTGAAGGGCCAGATTGCCAAGATGAGCCCCTGAGCATGACCTGTGTTTATAGTTGTGTTAGTTGGTATTATTATACTGAGTTGGAGACAGGCTGTGTCACCCAGGCCATAGCGCAGGATCCCATTCTCAGCCACCAAGGCCTCCACCACCTGGGCTCCAGGGAACCTCCTGCCATGGCCTCCGGAATGGCTGGAATGACAGGCGTGTGCCTCCATGCTTGGCTCATTTTGTTGGTTTCTTGTAGAGTCGATGTCTCACCAAAGTACCCAGTCTGGTCTCAAACATGGGGGCTCAGGCCATCCTCTCACGTTGGCCTCTGATAGCACTGGGATGACAAGTGTGAGGCCCCATACCCAGCTTTCACACCCATCTCAGAGCCCCACTGCAAGGTCCACTCCCTTCAGATGACCTGAGACCCTGGAATGAACAGCCAGACTCACCCACCAAGCCTGCCCAGAGAGATTGCCTGGCACAGGGGTGTGTCTTACAGGGGAGCCCACCCCTCAGCCCCACTTGTTCCCCAGGGTAGACCCACTCACTCCTCCCAGGAACCACTTTGGGGAAAGGGAGTGTATGATTCTCAAACTGTCAGGGGTGGCCTGTGGGGCTACTCACATCTGTCTCCTCGGCAGTCAGTGAGGCTGAGATGGAAAGATGGCCAGAGCCTGAGAGCTGAGACCAGACTGGACACCATAGCAAGCCCCCACCTCAAAGCAAAGCAAAACACAGAAAATCTTGGGTCAGGGGAGGCCTCAGTGGGAGTATTGCCTCAGGCCCAGATTTGAAGAACAGGAAGGAAGACCTTGATGTCGACCAAAGGAAAGCTTGTGATTGCAAAAGTGTGGGAGACCGAGGCCAAGAGGAAGGCCTGAGTTGGGTGCTTTGAGAGCAGCCAGGACTACCTAGTGAGTGAAAAAAGAGAGAGGAAAGGAAAGAAAGAAAGAAATCCATTCTCCTGCAAAATTTCTGCCCTCAGTTCTCCCCCAGACCCCCACATGTGAGGGCCTCCCAAGATCGCCACCTTCCAGCCCCAACTCCCCCCAATGGCTGCCCCCGCTGTGGTGTGGGAGTTCACAAGGCTCACTGGCTGGGTTTCTGCCAGCTCTCCTCTCCGAGGTTAGAAATGTGCTCAGGCAGGACGACCCTCCAACTTGGTAATGAGGAGCTTCTGCCAAGAATGGCCAAGAACACATCCCTTACCTGGAAACCATTCTGCCCCCAATCCCATTTTTCCTGGGTCTAAAGTCAGTTGCCCTGTGAAGACAGCACACTCAGTTGAGAATCTGTGTATGATTCTGATGTTTTTGGAGACAGGGTCTGGCTCTGTGCCCCAGACTGGGGCCCAGGGACATGACCATTGTTCAACACCCATCTCAAAATCGTGGGCTCTGGCAATACTCCCATCTCATGCTCCAGAGTTTCCTGGATAATGGGAACCTCCACCTTCTGAGAGAACTAGGGAGGAGGCTGCCGGTATCCAGGGATCAGAGTCCAGCCTGGGAAAATTGGCATGACCTCTTCTCAGTGACAAGTACCCCAAATCGAGTCTGGCATGGTGGTCCCCGGAGGTCCGGCTGCTCGGGGTCCAAGGCAGGAGGACCACTTGAGCTCAGCAGGTCAAGGCTCAGGGAGCCACAAATGTGCCACTGTGCCCCAGACCAGCCAACAGAAACTACAGCGACACAAATGATGTCCACGTTGGTCACAATGGGCGTCCACAGCTCCCCAGGGAAAGGTGACCATGGGGGGGTATGATGGAGAGATCAGGAGAGGAAGAGCCCTCCCTCCACCAGAAGGAGGCAGACAGGGCAGCTGGAACCTGGGCTGGCTGCGGTGATGCCAGACCCTCTTGAATGCTCTGTGCCCAACAGCTGCCCTAGATTGGGGCCGTCTGTACTGGTAGCTCACATGCATCTTAACTGTGAAATACGTGTGGATGGTAGAGGCAGGCCTTCTGGGTTGCGTGGCCCAAGCCATGGGACAGATGTGCAGTGGCCACCTTTAAATCATCCCACAAATTACTGGCGGGATAGTGCCTTCTCCTCTCCCATCCCTGAGGCTGTTTCCTCACACTGGGTGGCAGGGGTAGTGGTGGTAGTGGTGGTGGTGATTATTATTATTTGGAGTCAGAATCACGCTCTGTCTCCAAGGTTGGAGCAAAGGGACATGCTCATTGCCACTGTAGAATCAACCTGCTGGGCTCAGTTGATACTCCCGCCACGGACCCCTGAGTCGCTGGAACCACAGGCCAGCACCACCACGCCCGGCTAATCTTTGGATTTATTTTTGATGGTCGAGATGAGTTCTCGCCCCATGTCCTGGGCTGGTGTTGAACCCGCAGCCTCAGGTCATCCACTCACCTGGGCCTCTGGGGGACTGTGAGGCCAGCCTAAGCCCCTGAGCCTGGCTTGTAGTGGTGGTGATGGTGGAGATTGGTATTATTATTCTGAGTCAGAGTCCCACTCTTTCACCCAGGCCGGAGCACAGATGCCTGCTCTCAGGTACCTCAGCCTATACCGGCTGTCCTCCAGCAATCCTCATGCCATGGACTCCCAAGTGGATGGAATGACAAGCATGCGCCACCATGCTCAGCTCATTTTTTTGGCTTCTTGTAGAGATGATGTCTCACCAAGTTGCCTGGGTTTGTTTCACAACTGGGCACTAAGGCCATCCTCCCAACTCGGACTCCAATAGTGCCAGGATGACAGGCGTGAGCCCACGCACCTAACCTCCACAATGTCTCAGGGGCCCAACATGAGGTCCACTCCCTTCCGATGACACAGGACCCCAGAGAGGGTGGTCTGAGTCACCTGCTAAACCCTCCCCAGGGGAAGCCCCTGGTGCAAGGGTGTGTCTCCACCGGGGCATCCACTCCATGGCCTGCCTCTTCCCCAGGGTGGATATGCTGGCTCCACCCAGGGCCACCTGGGGAAAAAGAGAGAGGGCCTGACTCCCAAACCTTCAGGGGGTGGGGACGGCTGGTTGACTCAAGCCTGTCTCCTCAGCACTTGGGGAGTCAGAGATGGGAAGATGGCTGGAGTCCAGGATCTCGAGACAAGGCTGGATACCTTAGAAAGCCCCCACTTGGATCCTGAGCAAAACCCAGAAAAACTTGGGTGAGGGCAGGCCTCAGCGCGCAGATTGCCTCTGGTCCAGAGTTTAAGACATGGCAGGAAGACCAGGATGTCAACCAAATGGAAAGCCTGTGATTGCAGCAATTTGGGATACCCAGGCCGGGAGGATGGCCCGAGTTCGGCATTTTTAGAAAAGACTGGGGAACCTAATGAGGAAATGAAAGAAAGAAAGAAAGAAAGAAAGAAAGAAAGAAAGAAAGAAAGAAAGAAAGAAAGAAAGAAAGAAAGAAATTCTCCTGCAATCTTTCTGCCCTCAGTCCTTCCCCCTCACCCACCCCCACGTGTGAGGGTCCCACAAGCTCGGCATCTTCCAGCCCACCCCACCATGACTGCGCTCACTTGGGTGTGGGAGTTCCTGAGGCTCCCTTGTCAGATTCCTGCCATTTCTCCTCTCCTAGGTGAGAAATGTGTCCAAGACAGGCCGAACCTCTAACTCGGCAATGAGAACCTATCGCCAATAGATTCCAGGGATGCATCCCTCACCCAGGGACATTTCTTCTCCCCAATCCCATTTCTCCTGGTTCTAAAGCCAGTCGCCCTCTGAACATACCACGTGCAGTTGAGAATCTGTGTACGATTCTGATATTTTTGGAGACAGAGTATGGTTCTGTGGCCATGGCTGGGGCAAGGGAACATGACCTTCAATCATGCCAGCCTCGAAATGGTGGGCTCTGGCGATCATCCCTCCTCAGCCTCCAGAGTGGTGGGGACGATGTGCACCTTGACTCCAGACCTCTTGCTTTGATGGGTGTTGAGACGTGGTTTCCCTGGGTGGCCTGGGTTTGCTTGGGCTCCTGGGATAGTTCCATAATCCTGCCTCAGCATCCCAGAGCACTGGAATTTCAGGCATGGGCTGCCAAGCCAGGCCTTCTGGTTCATTTTCGGTGAAGGATCAAGGCTGGTTTGCAGACTAGGCTCGTCATCCCAGCACTTTGGGAGGCCAAGGCTAGTGGCTGGCCTGAGTGAACGAGCAAGAGCCACCCGGGCACCTCAGCAAGACCTCGTCTCTACCCTCCATCCCAAGTGAGCCGGGCGTGGTGGCACACGTCTGTTGTTCTGGCTCCTTGGAAGGCTGGGAAAAGGTTCGACAGCACCAAGGGCCAAGGATGCAGTGGCCTGGAGCAAGCCACCTCCCTCCAGTCTGGGTGACAGAGTGAGACTCTGACTCAAAGAAAAAAAGGAAAAAAAGGAAAAAAAAGAAAAGCATCCATTCGTTTATGGAGTTGGGATCATCGTGAACAGACAGAGATCATTCAAGAAGGAGACCCCAGTCTTGGGTCTAGAGTTCCTGATAGATGGTTGATCAGCAGACAGTTGGACTGTGGCTTTGGGAGGCCGAGGCATGTGACCCCTGGAGCCCGGGAGTTTGAGATCAGCCTGGGCCACGTGGTGGTGGGACATCATCGCTCCCTGTAGTGCAAACACTGGAGTCATGCATGGTGGCGTCTGCTGTTGCAGCTACACGGGATGGGGTGGACTACGTCCAGGGCTGGTCCTTTGCATAGCCCCTGCAGACAGAACATGTGAGTCTAGACCAGGCACTGTGGCTCACAGCCATCAGCCCTGGGTTTTGGGAGGACGATGTGAGTGACTGCCTGAGCCCAGGGATTGGAGACCAGCCTGGGTGATGTGGTCAGACCTCATCTCGGTGAGGGGGTCCCAAAAATAGACTCAGGCATTGTAGCCCTGGAGTCTTGGCTGTTTGGGGCCCGTGGTGGGAGGACCTCCTGAGCCATGCAGGTCGAGCCCCAGGGAGCCACGATCATGCCATCATGCCCCAGCTCGGCCCACCGAGATGCCGGCAACCAAAAAGATGCCTCCTACGTGCATTACAACCTGCGCCCACTGTTATCCAGGGAAAGGTTCATGTGGGCGGGGGAAGATGGAGTGATCAGGAGAGGAAGAGGCCCTTCCCCAGCATAAAGGTGGCAGACAATGCACTCGGAACTTGGGCTGGCTGCACAGTTGTTGAACTGCCTTGATAGCTCTGTGACTGATGGTCACCCTAGCTAGGGGCCATCTGTTCTATGAACTCACACACCTATTTGCTGTGGGGCACGAGTGTGGAGGGTGGAGGCAAGATTTCTGGGGTGCCTGGCTGAAGGCATGGGATGAACGTGCCTGGTGGCCACCTTTGAAACCTCCCATGGATGACAGGCTGGAAAGTGCCTTTTCATCTCCCATCCCTGAGGGTGACACCATGCTGGGAGGCAGGGGTGGTGGTGGTGGTGGTGTTGCTGATTATTATTATTTGGAGTTGGAATCCTGCCCTGTCACACAGGTCAGAGCACAGGGACATGCTCACGGCCATGGAGGACTCCCCCTACCGGACTCAGGTGATCCTCTTGCCTAGGCCCCCAGAGTGGCTGAAACCACATGCTTGTATCACCATGCCTGGCTAATAATTTAATTAATTTTTGTCAGCAGAGATGAGGTCTCGCCCCATTTCCCGGGCTTCTGTTGAACTGCAGGCCCAGACTGTCCACTTGCCTGGGCCTCTGAAGGGCGGGAATGCCAGCCTGAGACCTTGATCCTGGCCTGTGATTGTGGTGGTTGTGGTGGTGATTATTATTATTTGGAGTCAGAATCATGCTCTGTCACCCACGCTGGAGCACAGGGGCATGCTCATGGCCACTGCGGGCTTCACCTGCCAGGCTCAGTCGATCCTTCCACCTCGGCCCCCAGAGTGGCTGGAAACACAGGCCTGCGACACCACGTTTGGCTCATCTTTGGATTTACATTTGATGGCCGAGTCGAGGTCTCGCCCCATGTCCTGGGCTGTTGTTGAACCCATAGGCTAGGCCGTTCACTCACCTGGGCCTCTGAAAGACTGGAATGGCAAGTTGAGCCAATGAGCCAGGCCTGGGGTTGTGGTGGTGGTGGTGGTTGGTATTATTATTCTGAGTCAGAGTCCCACTCTGTCACCCAGGCTGGAGTGCAGGGGCCCACTCATGGCCATAAGAGCCTCCACCAGCTGGGATCCACTGGTCCTCCTGCCATGGCGTCCCAAGTGGCCAGAGTGACAGGCATGAACCACCACACTCAGCTCATTTTTTTGGCTTTTTGTAGAGACAAGGTCTCACCAAGGTGCCTGGGTTGGTCTGAAACCCAGGGGCTCAGGCCATCCTCTCGCCTCAGCTTCCCAGTTCACCAGGATAACAGGCATGAGCCCCCATGCCTGGCCTCCCTACCCCCTTTCATCACCACTGCTGACAGGACTTGCGAGTCCAGATTGGGCACCATGGCTCACGGCCATCAGCCCTGCACCCTGGGAGGCTAAGGTATGAGGCTGCCTGTGTCCAGGGTTTGGAGACCAGCCTGGGAGACATGGCAAGACCTCATCTTAGAGAGAGTCTCCCAAAATCGAGTTCAGACGTGGTCCCGGCTGATCAAGAGCCAAGGCAGGAGGACTGCCTGAGCTCTGCAGGTCAATACCCCGGGATCCATGATCATGCCGCCATGACCCAGCCTGGCCTACGGACACTCTGGATACAAAAAACACACCACTGATGTGCACACGACAGGTTTCTACAGCTCCCCAGTGAAAGGTTCATGTTGGTGGGGGACAATGAAGTGATCTGGAGAGGAAGGGGCCCTCCCTATTCCTGATGGTGGCAACCAGGGTGACTGGAACCTGGATGGCCATGGCTTTGCAGTACTGCCTTGATAACTCTGTCCCTTACGGCCATCCTAGCTTGGGGCCATCTGTTTCTTGAGCTCACAAACGTCTTTGCTGCGGGGCCCAAGTGTAAAGGATGGAGGCAGGCCTTCTGGGGGCATGTGGCTGAATGTGTGGGACAGACATTCCCGGTGGTCACCTTTACAACCTCCCGCAAATGACAGACTGGAAAGTGCCTTTTCCTCTCACATCACTGAGGGTGAGCCCTCACGCTGGTTTTCAGGGGTGGTGGTGGAGATTATTATTATTTGAAGTCGGAATCCCACTCTGTCATCAGGGCGTAGCACAGGGGCTTGCTCACGGCCAACACCGACTCCACTTGCTGGGCCCAGTGATCCTCCCTACTGTCATCCCAAGTGACTGAAACCACCACCCTGTGCAACCACACCCGACTAATCTTTGGTTTTGTTTTTGATGGTCGACATGAGGTATTGTGCTGTGTCCCTAACTGATGTTGAACAGGCAGGCTCAGGTTGTCCACTTGCCTGAGCCTCGAAGGCTGGGATGCCAGACTGGTCCCCTGTCACTGTTCTGTGTTTGTGGTGGTGGTGGTGGTTGGTATTAATACTCTGAGTCAGAGTCCTACTCTGTCGCCTAGGGACATCATGCAGGGGCCAACTCTCGACCGCTGCGTCCTCCACTGGCTGAACTCTGGTGATCCTCCCGCTGTGGCCTCTTGAGTGGCCAGAAAGAAAAGTGTGTGCCACAAACCTTGGCTCATTTTTTTGGCTTTTTGTAGAGATGAGGTTTCTCCAAGGTGTCCAGGCTGGTCTTAAGCCCAGGGGCTCAGGCCATCCTCTATCCTTGGGCTCCCAGAGCACCAAGATGATAGGTGTTAGCCCCTGGCCGGCCTCCAAACCGCCTCGGGTCCCCACCACTAAATCCACTACATTCGATGACCCAGAACCCTGGAGAAGGCAGTCAGAGTCACCTCCCGATCCCTATCTCTGGGGAGATTTGGCTCAGTTGTGTGTCTCTACCGGGGCACCTAACCCTTTGCCCCCATTGTCCCCAGCATGGACCTGCTCACTCCTTCCAGGGGCCACCTCTGAGAAAGGGAGGGCGTGACTCTCAAACCTTCTGGGAGGTGGGTACCACTGGAAGATTCATGCCTGTCTCCTTGGCAATCGGGGAGGCCGAGACGGAAAAATGGCCAACGCCTGGGAGATCAAGACTAATCTGGACACCATAGAAAGACTCCACCTCGACCCCAAGCAAAACCCAGAGAACCTTGGGTGAGGGCAGGCCTTGGTGGGAGGATCGCCTCTGGCCCAGAGTTCAAGAAGAGACAGGAAGACCAGGATGTTGACCAAATGGAAAGCATGTGATTGCAGCAGTTTGGGTGGCCCAGGCCCAGAGGATGGCCAGAGTCGGGCGATTTGAGAGCAGACTGCTCAACCTAGTAAGGAAAGACATGAAAGAAATGAAGAAACAAAGAAATCCATTCTCCTGCAAATCTTCTACCCTCAGTCCTTCCCCACAGTTCCCCTACATTTGAGGGTCCTCCAAGCTTGGCACCTTTCAGCCGCAACACCCCCAATGGCTGACCCCACTTTGGTGCAGATTTTCCAATGTTCCCTGTCCTGGTTCCTACTGGCACTCCTCTCTGTAGTGAGAAATGTTCCCCAGGCAGGCTGACCCTCCAACTCAGCAACCAGGACCATCCACCAAGAAAGGCCAAGGACACATTCCTCACCTGGGGACATTTCTTCTCTCCCAATCTCATTTTCCTGGCTCTAATGCCAGCCATTCTGTGAACACACCACATGCTGATGAGAATCTGTGTGCGATTCTGATGTTTTTGGGACAGTGTCTGACTCTGTGGCCTATACTGGTACCCGGAGACACGACCACAGTTCACCACCAGACTCGAAATCACAGGTTCGGCGAACCTCCCACCCCAGCCTCTGGACTGGCCGGAATGACGGACACCTCAACCCCAGACCTCCTGTTTGGATAGGTGCAGAGAAGGGGTCTCTCTGCTTGACCTGGACTGGCCTTGGGCCCCTGGGCTGAAGTTATTCTCCATCCACGACCTCCCAGATCACTGGGATTCCAGGCATTGGCTGTTGCACCAGCCTTTCTGTTTTTTTTTTGTCAACAAAGGACCAAGGCTGGGCTCAGGAGCTCAGCCTCCTCATCCCAGCAATTTGGGAGGCTTAGGCCAGAGTCCAGCCTTAGCTCACGGGCAGAGGCCAGCTCGGGCACCACGGTGAGGTCTCATCTCTACACTCCATCCCAAATAAGCTGTTTGTGGTGGTGCGTGCCTGTCGTTCCAGCTCATGGGAAGGCCGGGTAATACTCCCTGGAGCCCGTCGGGCCGAGGCTGCAGTGGCTAGGAGCAAGTCACCACTCTCCAGACTGGGCAATGGATTGAGACTCTGAGCCAAAGAAAAAAGGGAAAAAAAGAAAAAAAGAAGAGCATCCATTTGTATTTGACATTGGGATCACCGGGAACAGACAGAAATCATATGGGAATGAGGCCCCAGGCTTGAGCCTAGAGTTCCCGAAAGACAGTGGATTGGCAGACAAGCAGGCTGTCGTTTTGGGAGACTGAGGCAGGGGACCGCTGGGGCCCGGAAGTTTGAGACCAGCCTGGGTCACATAGCAATACCTCATCGCGCCTCGGAATTCAAACACTGGAGTCGCGTGTGGTGTCTTTCAAAGTCCTGGCTACATGGGTTGCAGCGGCCTCCATCTTGGGGCATTTCTTTGTGTCATCCCCTGCTAACAGAACGTGCAAGTCCAGGCCGGGCACCATGGCTCATGGCCATCAGCCCCATGACTTTGAGGCCAAAGTGGGAGGCTGCCTGAGACCAGGGGTCGGAGACCAGCCCGAGCAATGTGGCCAGACCTCATCTCGGCGAGTTGTCCCCAAAATCGAGTCAGGTGTGGTGGCCCCTGGAGTACCAATTGCTAGGGCTCTAAGGTGGGTGGAGCACCTGAGCCCCACAGGTCAATACCCTGGGAACCACAGTTGTGCTGCTGTGACCCAGCCTGACCAAAGGAGACTCCAGTGATGTAAAGACGCCTCCCAACTGCATCACAATAGGCATCCACGGCAATCCAGGGAAAGGTCCATGTTGGCGGAGAACAATAGAGCTACCAGGAGAGGAAAGGGCCCTCCCTCACCCCAAAGATGGCAGGCAGGGTGAACGGAATCTGGGCTGGCTCTGGCGTTGCTGGACCACTTTTATCACTCTGTGGCCGATGTCCACCCTAGCTCAAAATCGTCTCTTCTGTGAGCTCACATCCATTTTTACTGTGGGGCATGAGTGTGGAGGGTTGAGACAGGCATTCTGGGATGCGTGGACAAAGGCGAGGGATGGATGTGCCCGGTGACCACCTTTGAAACATCCTGCAAATGACAGGCCGGAAAGTACCTTTTCCTCTGCCCTCCCTGAGTGTGAATCCTCGTGCTGGGTGACAGGGGTGGTGGTGGTGGTGGTGGTAGTGATTATTATTATTTAAATTTGGAATCCTGCTCTGTGGCCCAGGTCAAAGTGCAGGGGTATGCTAAGGTCACCACAGACTCCACCTGCTGGGCTCAGGTGATCCTCCCTCCTCAGCCCACTGATTAGCTGGAACCACAGGCCTCCACCACCATACCTGGTAATCTTTGGATTTATTTTCGATGGCCAGGATGTGGTCTCACCCAGTGTCCCAGGCTGGTGTCTAACCCACAGGCTCAGGCCATCCACTCTCCTGGGCCTCCAAAGAGTTGCATTGCCAGGCTGAGCCCCTGAGCCTTGCATGTGGTTGTGCTGGTAGTTGAGGTGGGTATTAATATTCTGATTCAGAGTCCCGCTCTGTCGCCCAGGCTACAATGCAGGTACATGCTATCGGCCACCATGGGCTCCACCACCTGTGCTTGGGCAATCCTTCTGCCATGGCCTCCTGAGTGTCTGAAACAAGAGGCATGGTCCACCATGCTCAGCTCATATTTTTGGCTTCTTGTATGGACGAGGTCTTGCCAAAGTGCCCATGCTGGTCTTGAACCTGGGGGCTCCAGCCATCCTCTTGCCTCAACCTTCGAGAGCACTGGGATGACAGGCATGAGCTAAAGCCCTTGGCATCCACACTCCTTTCAGGGCCCCACTAGGAAACCCACTGCCTACCGATATCACAGGATGCCAGAGAGGGCATCCTGAGTTGCCCTCAGAGCTCTCCCCTTGGGGAGCACCTGGTGCAGGGGTGTTTCTCTGGTGAGGCACAAAACACTCCACCCGCCTCGTTCCCCAGGGTGGACCCACTCTCTCCTCTCTGGGGCCACATTGGGGAATTGGAGGGCATGACTCAAACACTAGTGGTGCAGGGATGGCCGGGTGACTCACGTTTGGCTCCTCAGCAATCAGGGAGCCAAGACGGGAAGATGGCTGAAGTCCGGGAGCTTGAGACCAGGCTGGACACCATAGGAGGCGCACACCTCATCCCCAAGCAAAACCCAGAATACCATGAGTGAGGGCAGCCATCCTCGGGAGGATAGCTTCCATCCCAGAGTTCAAGACCAGGCAGGGAGACCAGGAAGTTGTCCAAATGGAAAGCATGTGATAGCAGCAGTTTGGGAGTCCCAGGCCAAGAGCATGCCCAGTATGGTGGTTTGAGAGCAGCGTGGTCAACATGGTGAGGAAAGAAAAGAAAGAAAGAAAGAAAGAAAGAAAGAAAGAAAGAAAGAAAGAAAGAAAGAAAGAAAGAAAGAGAAAGAAGGAAAGATATCCATTCTCCTGAAAACTTTCTGCCCTCATTCCTTACCCCCTGCACCCCCCACATCTGAGGATGCGCCAAGCTCAGCATCTTCCAGCCCCAACCTCCCCCAGTGACTGCCCCCGCTTTGCTTTGGGAGTTCCCGAGGGTCCCTGGCCGGGTAAATGTTGGCTCTCCTCTCCAAGGTGAGAAATGTTACCCAGGCAGGCCGACCCTCTGACTCAGCCACGAGGACCTTCCACCAAGTGAGACCAGGAACACATCCTCACCCAGAAACATTTCTTCCTCCCCAATCCCATTTCTTCTGACTATAAAGCCAGTTGCCCTGTGAAAACACCACAAGCAGATGAGAATCTGTGTACGATTCTGAAGATTTTGGAGACAGGGTTTGTCTCTGAGTCCCCAGCTGGGGCCTGGGGACACAGCCATTGCTCACAGTCAACCTCAAAATTACAGGTTCTGGTGATCCTCCCTCCTCGGCCTCCAGAGTGGCCAGGACAATGGGCACCTTGACCCCAGACAACCTGTTTGAATGAGTGCAGAGATGGGGACCCCTGTGTGGTCTGAATGGGCCTTGGGCTCCTGGGATCCAGCCATCCTCCTGCTTTGGGGTCACTGAGGGCTGAGATTCCAGGCATGGGCTGCCGCAACAGGACTTCTTGTTCGTTTTCGATGAAGTCCTTAGGGTTGGCTCAGGAGCTCAGCCTCGTCATCCCAGTGCATTGGAAAGCCAAGGCCAGTGGCCAGCTCGAGCTCGTGTGTGGAGTCCCGCCCAGGCACCTTGGCGAGACCTCATCTCAACCCTCCATCCTAAATGATGTGGGTGTGTTGGCACCCGCCTGTCTTTGTGGTTCATGGGAAGGCCAGGAAAAGGCTTGCCAGAGCACGGCGGCCAAGGCTGCGGTGGCCGGTGCCAAGCCACTACTATTCAGCCTGGGAGACAGAGTGAGACTCTGACTAATAGAACAAAAGGAAAAAAAGAAGAGCATTCATTTGTGTATGGAATTGGTATCACTGTGAACACACAGAGATCATTTGGGAAGGAGGCCCCAGTCTTGGGCCTTGAGTTCCCAAAAGACGGTTGATTGGCAGACGATCAGGCTGTGGCTTTGGGAGGCTGAGGCAGGGAACTGCTGCAGAACAAGAATTTGGATCAGCCTGGGCCACATAGAGAGACCTCGTCACTCCCCTAAATGCAAACACTGGATTGTGCATGGTGGTGCCTGTGGTCCCAGATACACGAGGTGCAGTGGCCTCTATCCCAGGGCATTCCATAGCATTGACCACACCCACAGAATGTGTGAGTCCTGGCCGGGCACAGTGGCTCACGGCCGTCAGCCCAGTGCCTTGGGAAGGCGAGGCAGTAGGTTGCCTGAACCCAGATGTCAGAGACTAGCCTGGACAATGTGGCCTGACCTCGTCTCAGTGAGAGGTACCCAAAATTGAGTCAGACGTGGTGGCCCCTGGAATCCTGGCTGCTCGGGGTCTGAGGCAGGAGGACCACCTGAGTACCACAGGGTGAGGACCTGGGAGCCACGATCATTCCGCCATGCCCCTGCTCAGCTGACAGAGACTCCAGTGACAAAAAACAGACCTCCCACAGGTATCCTGCCAGCTGTCCATGGCTCCCCAGGTAAAAATCTGCATGGGCGGGGGACGACGGAGTGATTGGGAGAGGAAGGGGCCCTCCCTCCACTCGAAGGTGGCAGACAGGGGACTGGAACTTGGCTGGTCGTGGTGTTGCCGGACTGCCTTGATCGCTCTGTGCCTGACATACACCCTAGCTGGAGGCCAACTGTTCCATGAGCTTACACATTTATTTGCCATGGGTCATGAGGGTGGAGGGTGGAGGCAGGAATTCTGGGGCACGTGGCCAAAAGCATGGAATGGATGTGCCCAGTGTACACCTTTGAAACCTCCTGTGGACGACAGGCCAGAAACTGTCTTTTAATTTCCCATCCCTGAGGGTGACTCCTCGTGCTGGGTATCAGGATGGTGGTGGTGGGATTTTTATTATTTGGAATAAGAATCCCGTTTGTTCGCCTAGGCCAGAGTGCAGGGTCACGTTCATGGCCACCATGGACTCCACGTGCTGGCCTCAGGCAATCCTCCCACCTTGAACCCACAAGTGTCTGGAACCATAGTGTTGGGCCACCACACCCGGTTAATCTTTGGATTCATTTTTGATGACTGAAACGAGGTCTCTCCCCATGTCCCAGGCTGGTGTCAAACCCAGAGGTGTAGGCTGTCCACTCATCTGGGCCTCCAAAGGGCTAGGAGGCAAGGCTGAGCCACTGAAACCGGCCTGTGGTTGTGATGGTGGTTGGTATTATTATTCTGAGTAGGAGTTCTGCTCTGTTGCCAAGGCCAGAGCGCAGGGGTCCACCATCCCTGAGGGTGACTACTCGTTCTTGGTGGCAGGGGTGGTGGTGGTGGTGGTGGAGGTGATTATTATTATTTGGAATTGGAATCCTGCTCTGTCTCCCAGGCCAGAGTGCAGGGGTATGCTCATGGCCACCATGGACTTCACCTGCCAAACTCAGGCAATCCAATCACCTCAGAGGCCCAAGTGACTGGAACCACAGGCCTAGGCCACCACGCCTGGCTAATTTTTGGATTTATTTTTGATGGCTGAGATGAGGTCTTGCCCCATGTACCCGGCAGGTGTCAGACCCACAGGCTCAGGTCATCCACTTGCCTGGGACTCTGAAGGGCTGGAATGCCAGGCTGAGACCTGGAGTCCAGTCTGTGGCTATTGTTGTGGTGGTGGATAGGATTATTCTTCTGAGTCGGAGTCCTGCTCTGTTGCCCAGGCTGGAGCACAGTGACATGCTCTCAGCCAATGCATCCTCTACCAGCTGGCCTCGGGGTCCTCCCACCATTTCCTCCCAATTGGCCAAAATGACAGGCATGGGCCATAATGCTCCACTCATTTCTTTGGCTTCTTGTAAAGACGAGGTCTCACCAAAGTGCCCAGGGTGGTCTCAAGCCTGGGAGCTAAGGCCATCCTCCCACCTCGGCCACCCAGATTGCTGGAATGACAGGTGATAGCCACAGCACCCCACCTCCACACCCCTCTCAGGTCCCCACCATGAGGTCTGCTCCCTTCCAATGACCCGGAACCCTGGACAGTGCTGCAGGAGTCACCCACCAAACCCTCGACCAGGGGAGGGCCAAGCTCAGGGTTGCATCTCTGCTGGGATGCCCAGCCCACTGCCCACCTCAACTGCCCACCTCAATTCCCAGGGTGAACCCACCTGCTCCTCCCAGGGGCCGCCCTGGGGAAAGGGAGGTCATGAATCTCAAAACATCGGGGGTGCAGGGACTGCAGGATGACTCATGCCTGACTCCTTGGCACTCGGGGAGGATGAGAAAGGAAGATGGCTGTAGCCCGGAAGCTTGAGACCAGGCTGGACACCATAGCAAGCCCCCACCTCGACCCCAAGCAAAACCCCAAAAATCTTGGGTGAGGGCAGGTATCGGAAGGAGGATTGCCTTCAGACTAGAGTACAAGACCAGGCAGGAAAAGCAGGATGTCATTGAAATGGAAAGCCTGAGATCTCAGCAGTTTGGGAGGCCCAGGTTGAGAGGATGGCCAGAGTTGGGTGGTTTGAGAGCAGCCTGGGCAACCTACTGAGGAAAGAAAAAGAAAGAAAAAGAAAGAAAGAAAGAAAGAAAGAAAGAAAGAAAGAAAGAAAGAAAGAAAGAAAGAAAGAAAGAAAGAAAGAAAGAAAGAAGGAAGGAAAAGAAAGATATAAGGAAAGAAAGAAATCCATTCTCCTGCATAATTTCTGCCCTGAGTTCTTCTTCCCTCCAACTCCACACATGAGGGTATTCCAAGCTAGGCAACTTCCAGCCCCAACTCTCCCCAATGGCAGCCCCCCTTTGGTGCAAGAGTTCCCGAGTCTTCCTGCCGGCCTTCCTCTCCGAGGTGAGAAATGTGCCCCAGTCTGGCCGACCCTCTGACTCGGCAACAAGGACCTTCCTTCAAGAAAGGCCAAGGACTCAACCCTCTCCTGAAGACATTTCTTCCCCCAATCCCATTTTTCCAGATCTAAAGCCAGACGATCTATGACCACACCACACATGACCACACCACATGACACGCTAGGGCCTGGGACACGACTGATGTTCACCGCCAACCTCGATATCGCAGGTTCTGGTGATCCACTCCCCTCAGCCTTTGGAGTGTCCAGGACGATGGGAAACTCAACGCCAGATACCTGTTTGGATGGATGCAGAAACGGGATCTCCCTATGTGGCCCAGGCTGGCCTTGGGCTCCTGAACTCGAACCGTCCTTCTGCCTCGGTCTCCCAGAGGGCTGGAATTACAGGCATGGGTTGCTGTGCCAGGCCTTCTGATTCATTTTTGATGAAGGATCATGGCTGGGCTTGGGGACTCAGCCTCATCATCCCAGGGCTTTGTGAGGCTGAGATCACCGGCTGGCCTGAGCTCGAAGGCCGAAAACTGCCTGGGCACTTTGATGAGACCTCGTCTCTACCCTGCATCCCAAATGAGCCGGGTGTGTTGACTCGTGCCTGTTGTTTTGTCTCCTCAGAAGGTGGGGACATGCTCGCCAGAGCCCGGTGGGCCAAGGCTGCAGTGGCTAGTAGCGAGCCACCACCCTTCAGCCTGGGTGATGGAGTGAAACTCCAACTCAAAGAAAAAAAAGAAAAAAGGGAAAAAAAGAGCATCCATTTTTGTTTGGAGTTGGGATCATCATGAACAGACAGAGATCATTTGGGAAGGAGGACCGAGACTTGAGCCTAGATTCTCGAAAAATGGCAGATCAGTAGAAAATTGGTCTGTGGTTTTGGGAGTCTGAGACTGGGGGCCACTTGAGTCTGGGAGAAAAGACCAGCCTGGGCCATGTAGCAAGACCTCATCACTCCACAGTAGGCAAATTCTGGAATTGTGTGTGGTGGCACACATGGTCCTGGCTACACAGCATGTGGTGCCATCCATCCCAGGGCATTCCTTTGCATCACCCTCATCAACCAAATGTGTGAGTCCAGACAGGGAACTGTAGCCCACAGCTGTCAGACCCGCACCCTTGTAGGCTGAGGCAGGAGGTGGCCTGAGCCCAGGGGTCAGAGACCAGCCACAGCAATGTGGCCAGACCAGGTCTCAGCAAGAGATCCCCCAAATTGAGTCAGGCATGTTGGGCCCTGGAGTCCTGGCTGCTCGGGGGCCAAGGGGGGAGGACCACCTGTGCCCCACAATTTTAGGCCCAGGAACCATGATCATGCCACCGTGCCCCAGACCAGCCATTGGAGACTATGGTGACAAAGAAGACGCCTCCCACGTGCATCACAATGGGCATCTACAGCTCCCCATTAAGAGGTCCGTGTAGGCAGGGGACAATGGAGTGATCGGGAGAGGAAGATGCCCTAACCCTCCCAAAGGTGGCAGACAGGGCAATTCGAACCTGGTCTGGTCACATAATTGCCAGACCGCCTTGATCCCTCTGTGCTCAATGGCCACCCTAACTTGGGGTCGTTTGTTCTGTGAGCTCACACATGTCTTTGCTGTGGGACCTAAGTGTGGAGGGTGGGTGCAGGCTTTCTGGGGCATGTGGCTGAAGATATGGGATGAACATGCCTGGTGGCCACCCATGAAACCTCCCATGAATGACAGGCTGGAAAGTGCGTGTTCCTCTCCAATCCCTGAGGGTGACTCCTCACGCTGTGTGGCAGGGGTGGTGGTGGTGGTGGTGGTGGTGATTATTATTTGGAGTCAGAATCCCACTCTCTCACCAAGGTCAGATCACAGGGGCATGCTCACAGTCACTGCAGACTACAACTGTTGGGCTCATGCATCCTCCCACCTCGGCCCTACAAGTGGCTGGAACCACAGGCCTGTGCCACCACACTTAGCTAATCTCTTGATTTATTTTTGATGGTTAAGATGAGATCTCATCCTGTATTCCAGGCTGGTGTTGGACCTGTAGGCTCAGGTCATCCACTCACCTGGGCCTCTTAAGTGTGGGGATGCCAGACTGAGACCCTGATCCCCGCCTGTGGTTGTGCAGGGAGGGGTGGTTGGTATTATTTTTCTGAGTCGGAGACCTGCTCTGAAACCAAGGCTGGAGTGCAGGGGCCTGCTCTCAGGCACCACGGCCTCCACTGGCTGGGCTCCAGTGATCCTCAGGCCCCGGCCTCCTGAGTGGCCATAACAACAGGCGTTCAGTACCATGCTTGGCTCATTGTTTTTGACCTTTGTAGATGAGGTCTCGCCAAGGTCCCTGAGCTGGTCTCAAATACGGCAACTCAGGCCATCCTTCCACCTCAACCACCCAGAGTGATGGGATGACAGGCATGAGCACTCGTACCTGACATCCACCCCCTTCAGGGCCCACCATGAGACTGGCTTCCTTCCAACGACCCTGGATGCCAGAGAATGCAGCCGGAGTTGGTCACTGAGCCCTTTCTACAGGGAAGAGCCTGGTGCATGGACATTTCTCTACTGGGTCACCACCCATCCGTTCACCTCATTCCCCAGTTGGAACCGCTTGATCCTCCAAGGTGTTGTCTTAGGGAAAGGGAGGGCATGACTCTCAAAACTTCAGTGTGGTGGAGAGTACCAGACAACTCACGCTTGTCTCCTCAGCACTCTGGAATGCAGAGACGGAAGATGGCTGGAACCCGGGAGCTTGAGACCAGACTGGACACCATAGCAAACCCCCACCTCAACCCCAAGCAAAACCCAGGAACCCTGGGGAGCAGGCTTTGGCAGGAGGATTGCCTCAAGCCCAGAGTTCAAGACTAGGAAAGAAGAACAGGATGTCAACCAAATGGAAAGACTGATCACAGCTGCTTGGGAGGCTGAGGCCAAGAGGAAGGCCCAAGTTGGGCAGTTTAAGAGCAGCCAGGACTACCTTGTGAGGGAACAAAAGAGAGAGAGAGAAGAAAAGAAAGAAAGAAAGAAAGAAAGAAAGAAAGAAAGAAAGAAAGAAAGAAAGAAAGAAAGAAAGAAAGAAAGAAAGAGAAATCCATTCACCTGTAAACCTTCTGTACTCAGTCCTTCCCCCCATCCCCCCCACATGTGAGGGCCCCCAAGCTTGGCACCTTCCAGCCCAAACACCCACCCAATGGCTTCCTCGGCTTTGGTGCTGGAGTTTCCGAGGCTCCCTGGCCAGGTCCTTGCCAGTTCTCATCTCTGAGGTGTGAAGTGTGCCACAAACAGGTCAACACTCTGACTCGACAATAAAGACTTTCCACCAAGAAAGCCCAGAGACACATCCCTCAATCGGAGACATTTCTTTCCCATCAATACCATTTTCCCTGGCCCAAAATCCAGTCGTCCTGTGAACACACCAGATGCAGTTGAGAATCTGTGTAAGATTCAGATGATTTTAGAGATAGGGTCTGGCTCTGTTGCCCAAGCTGGGGACAGGGACATGACTATCGTTCACTGCCAGCCTTGAAATTGCAAGCTTTGGCGATCCTCCTTCCTCAGGCTCCAGAGTGGCCAGGACGATGTGCACCTCTACCCCAGAACCCCTGTTTGGATGGGTGTGGAGACAGAGTCTCCCTGCATGGTCAGGTCTGGTCTTGGGGTCCTGGGTTCCAGCCATCCACCCGCCTCGGACTCACAGAACACTGGGATTACAGATGTGGTCTGCCATGCCAGGTCTTCTGGTTCGTTTTTGATGAAGGATCAAGACCAGGCTCAGGGGTTCAGTCTCATCATCCCAGTGCTTTGTGAGGATCAGGTCAGTGACTGGCCCAAGCCTGTGGACTGAGACCCGCCCATGCACCTCAGCAAGACCTCATCTCTACAGTCCATCCCAAATGAGGTGAGCATGGTGGCACGCACCAGTTCTTCCATCTCTGTGGAAGGCAAGGGTAAGACTCACTGGAGACCAACATGCCAAGGCTGTGGTGGCCAGAAGCAAGCCACCACCCTCCATCTTGGGCGATGGAATTAGACTCCAATCAGAAAAAAAAGGAAAAAGGAAAGAAAAAAAGAGAATCTATTTCGTATGGAGTTGGGATCATCATGAACAGACAGATCATTTGGGTAGAAGACCCCAGCCTTCAGCCCAGAGTTCTTGAAAGATGGTGGATCAGCAGAACATTGGGCTGTGACTTTGGCAGGCTGAGGGAGTGGACCACTGCAGCCTGGGAATTTGAGACCAGCTTGGGCCACATGTTGACACCTCATCAACCCGCATAAGGCAAACACTGGAGTGGCACGTGGTGTCACCCATGGGCCTGGCTACACAGGATGAGATGGCATTCATCCAGGGGCATTACTTGACAGTGCCCCTGCAGACAGAATGTGTGAGTCCAGAATGGGCACCATGGCACAAAGCCGTCAGCCCCATGACCTGGTAGGATGAGGTGGGGGGGCGATGGAGTGATTGGGAGAGGAAGGAGCCCTCCCCTTGCCCAAAGGTGACAGACAGGGAGTCCAGAATCTGGGCTTGCTGCGACTTAGCCGGTCCATCTTGATCGCTATGCCCAATGTCTACCCTAGCTCGGGGCCCTGTTCTGTGAGCTCATGCATGTCTTTGCTGTGGAGTACGAGTGTGGAGGGTGGAGGCAGGCCTTCTTGGTAGTGTAGCTGAAGACATGGGAGGGACGTAACTGGTGGCCACCTTTGAAACCTCCCACAAAAGACAGTCAGGAAAGTGTCTTTTCCTCTCCCTTCCCTGAGGTATACACCTCGTGCTATGTGGCATGTGTGGTTATGGTTGTTGTGGTGGTAATTATTATTTGGAGTCAGAATGCTGCTCTGCTGCCCAGGCTGGGGTGCAGGGGCATCCTCACGGCCACCTAGAACTCCACCCGCTGGGCTCAGGTGATCCCCCTGTCTCAGCCCCCAGAGTGACTGGAACCACAGGCCTGTGCCACCCTGCCTGGCTAATCTTTGAATTTATATTTGATGGCCAAGATGTGGTCTCACCCTGTGTCCAAGGCTGCTGTCAAACCTGCTGGCTAATTCCATCCACTTGCTTGGGCCTCTGAAGGGCCAGGATGCCAGGCTGAGCCCCTGAGGCCATCCTGTGGTTGTGGTGGTGGTGGTGGTGGCTTTTATTATTTTTATGAGTCAGAGTGCCACTCTGTCGCACAAGCCGCAGCACAAGGGCCTGCTCTCGGCCACCACAGTCTCCTCTGGCTGGGCTCCAGCAATCCTCCCACTGCAGCCTGCAGAGTGGCTGGAATGAAAGGAATGCGCCACCATGCCTGGCTAATTTTTTTGCCTTCTTATAGAGGCATGGTCTTGGGAAAGAGCCAGGCTTGTCTCAAACCCAAGGGCTCAGGTCATCCTCTTGCCTCGGCCTCTAAAAGCACCAGGATTACAGGGGTGATCCCTGTGCCAGGCCTCCACAACAGTATTGGGGCCCTACCAGGAGGTCCGCTCCCTTCTGATGACCCAGGACACTGGAGAGGAAGGCCAGAGTCACCCGCAAGGTCCTCCCCAGGGAGAGGACCTGTCTCAGAGGCATGTCTCTGCTGGGGCACCAACCCTCCACCCGCTTCATTCCCCAGGGTTGACCCACTAGTGTCCCCCAGGTGCTGCCTTGGAGAAAGGGAGGGTATGACTCTGAAACCTTCGGGGGAGCAGGGACAGTTGGGTGACCCATGCCTGTCTCCTCAACAATTGGGGAGGTCGAGATGGGATGATGGCCGGAGCCCATAAGCTTGAGACCAGGACGGTCACCATAGTAAGCCCCCACCATGCACCAAGCAAAACACAGAAAACTTTGGTGGAGGGCAGGCCTTGACAAGAGGATTGCCTCTGGCCCAAAGTTCAAGACCAGGCAGGAAGACCAGGATGTCAACCAAATGGAAAGTCAGTGATCACAGCAGTTTGAGAGTCCTAAGTCAAGAGTATGGCTGGAGTTGGGCAGTTTGAGAGCAGCCTGGGCAACCTAATGAGGAAAGAAAAGAAAGAAAGAAGAAAGAAAGAAATCCATTCTTCTGCAAATTTCTGCCATCAGTCCATCCTCCAATGACACCCCCCACATGTGAGGGTCCCCCAAGCCCAACACCTTCCAGCCTCAACCTCCCCGTGTGGCTTCCCCCACTTTGGTGTGGAATTTTCTGAGGCTCCCTGGCTGGGTTCCTGCCGGTTCTCCTCTCCAAGGTGTGAAATGTGCCCCAGGCAGGCCGACCCGCCAAATCCGCAGTGAGGACCTTTGGCCAAGAAAGGCCAGGGACACATCTATCACCTGGGGACATTTCTTCCCCCAATCCCATTATTCCTGGCTCTAAATCCAGTCTCCCTGTGAAAACATCATGCACAGCTGACAATCTATGTATGATTCTGATGTTTTTGGAGACAGGGTCAGGCTCTTTGGCCCAGACTGGGTACTAGAGACACAACCGTCATTCACCACCAGCCTCAAAATCATGCACTCTGGTGATCATCCTGCATCAACCTCTGCAGTGGCCGGGACAAAGGGCACCTCGAACCCAGATGCCCTGTTTGGAAGGGTGTGGAGAAGGGTTCTCCCTTGTGACCCGGGTTGGTCTTGGGCTCCTGGGCTCCAGCCATCCTCCCACCTCAGCCTTCCAGACAGCTGGTATTTCAAATGGGAGTCACCTCTCCAAGTCTTCTGTTTCATTTTCAATGAAGGATCAAGGCTGGGCTTGGTGGCTCAGCCTCATCATCCCAGCACTGTGGGAGGTCATGGCCAGCAGCCAGCCTGAGCCTGTGGACCGAGACCTTCCCAGACACATCAACAAGACCTCGTCTCTACCCTTCATCCCAAATGAGCCGGGCATGGTGGCATGGGTCTGTCAGTCTGGCTCTTCGGAAGGCTGGAGAAAGTTTCACTGGAGCCCGGCCTGCCGAAGCTGCAGTGTCCAAGAGCAAGCCACTGCCCTCCAGTCTCGGCAACAGAGACTCCAACTAAAAAAAAATGTGCAAGAAATAAAAGAGCATTCATTTGTATATGGAGTTGGGATCATCATGAACAGTCAGAGATCATTTGGGAAGGAGGTCCCAGCCTTGGGCCTAATGTTCCTGAAATACAGTGGATTGGCAGAAAATCAAACTGTGGCTTTGGGAGGCCAAGGAAGGAAAATGCGGGAGCCTGGGAGTTTGAGACCAGCCTGGGACCCTTGGTGGAACCTTGTCACTCCCCATAACGCAAACACTGGAGTAGCACATGCTGGTGTTCAGGGTCCTGGTTACACGGAATGCTGTAGCCTCTATCTATGGGTTTTCCTTTGCATCGGCCCTGCTGACAGAATGTGCAAATCCTGGCTGGGCACCGTGATTCATGGCCATCAGTCCTGTGCCCTGGGAGGCTGAGACAGGAGACTTCTTAAGTCCAGGGATCAGAGACCAGCCTGGCGATGTTGCCAGACCTCATCTCAGTGAGAGGTCCCCAAAATCGATTCAGGCATCATGGCCTTCAGAGTCCCAGCTGCTTGGGGCCCAAGGTGGGAGGACCTCCTGTGCCCCATATGTTGAGTCCCAGGGGGCCACAATCATGCTGCTGCACCCCAGCCCAGATGACAGAGACTCTGGCAACAAAAAAGATGCCTCCCACGTGCGTCACAACCTGCATTCACTGGTCTCCAGGGAAAGGTCCGTGTAGGCAAGGAGAGATGAAGTGATCAGTAGAGGAAGGGGCTCTCCCCCCACCTGAAGGTGTCAGACAGGGCATTCGGGCCTGGGCTGCTTGTGGAATTGTTGGACTGCCTTGATCGCTCTATGCCCGATGGCTGCCCTAGCTCGAGGCCATCTTTTCTGTGAACTCACACATGTCTTGGCTGTGGGGCTGTAGTGTGGAGGATAAAGCCAGGAATTCTAGGGCGTGTGGTCAAGTGCACAGGATGGATGTGCCCAGTGGCCACCTTTGAATTCTCCCATGAATGACAGGGTGGAAAGTACCTTTTACTCTCCCATCTCTGAGGGTGACTCCTCAAGCTGTGTGGCAGGGTTGTGGTGTTGCTGGTGGTGGTGATTATTATTATTTGGAGTCAGAATCCCACCCCTTCATCCAGGCTGAAGGGCTGGGGCATGATCATGGCAACCAAGGACTCCACCTGCCGGGCTCAGGCAATCCAAACACCCCGGGCCCTGAATGTATGGAAACACATGCCTGCACCACCACGTCTGGCTAATCTTTGATTTCTTTTTGATGGCCAAGATGAGGACTCACCCCTTGTCCTGGGAATGTGTCAAACACGCAGACTAAGGCCTCCACTCCCCTGGGCTTCAGAAGGGTGGGGATTCCAGCCTAAGACCCTGATCCCGGCCTGCGGTTGTGGTGGTCATGGTGATTGGTATGTTTATTCTTAGTCAGTGTCCCAGGGGAATGCTCTTGGACACAGCTCCCTCCACCAGCTGGGCTACAGTGATCCTCCTGCCATGGCCTCCTGAGTGGCTGGAATGACAGGTGTGGGCCACCATGCTCGGCTAATTTTTTGCCTTCTTGTAGAGACTAGGTCTCGCCAATGTTGCCTGGCTTGTGTTGAACACAGGGTCTCAGGCCATCCACTCACCTTGGCCCCCCAGAGCACCAGGATGACAGGCATGAGCACCCGTGCCCAGTCACCCACCCCTCTCAGGGTCCCACCATGAAGCCCTCTCCCTTGTTAGAACCCAAGACCCCGGATAATGTGGCCAAAGTCAACCACTGAACACTCCGCAGGAAGAGCACCTGGAGCAGGTGCCTGTCTCTGCTGGGGCACCCACTCCTCTACCCACCTCATTCCACAGTGGGGAACCGCTCGCTCCTCCCAGGGGTCATCTCAGAAAAAGTGATGGCGTGATTCTCAAACCTTCAGGGGGGCGGGAATGGTCAGATGACGCACACCTGACTCCTCGACACTCGGGGTGGCCGAGATGGGAAAATGGCTGGAGCCCAGGAGTTCAAGACCAGGATGGACACCATAGCAAGCCCCCACTTCGACTCCAAGCAAAACCCAGAAAACCTTGAGTGAAGGCAGGCCTCAGTGGGATGATCTCCTTCAGCCCAGAGTTCAAGACTAGGAAGGAAGACCAGGATGTCAACCAAATGGAAAGTTTGTGATCACAGCAGTTTGGGAAACCCAGGCCAAGAGAATGGCCTGAGTTGGGCAGTTTGAGAGCAGCCTGGGCAACCTAGAGAGGAAAGAAAAGAAAGAAAGAAAGAAGGAATGAAAGAAAGAAAGAAAGAAAGAAGGAAAGAAAGAAGAAAGAAAGAAAGAAAGAAAGAAAGAAAGAAAGAAAGAAAGAAAGAAATCCATTCTCTTGCAAACTTTCTGCCCTCAGTCCTTCCTCCCCATGGCTCCTCCACATGTGAGCATTTCCCAAGCTCAGCACCTTCCAGCCCCAACCCTCCCCTAGTGGCTGCCCCACTTTGGTGTGGGAATTCCTGAGGCTACCTGGCAGGTTTCCTACCGGCTCTCCTTTCTGAGGTGAGAAATGTGCCCCCAGCAGGCCAACCCACCTACTCAACAATGAGGACTTTTGGCCAGAAAGGCCATGGACACATCCCTCACTCAGGGACACCCCCAATCCCATTTTACCTGATTCTAAATACATTTGCCCTGTGAACACACCACACGCAGTTGAGAATCTATGTACAATTCTGATGTTTTTAGAGACAGGGTCTCACTCTGTGGCCCAGGCTAGGACTCAGGGACATGACTGTCATTCATCGCCAGCCGCAAAATTGCAAACTCTGGCGATATTTCTGCCACAGCCTCTGGAGGAGCCGGAATGATGGGCACCTCGACCCCAGATCACCTGTTGGGATGGGTGCGGAAACGGGGTATCCCTGCCTGCTCAGTTGGGCCTTGGGGTCCTGGACTCCAACCATCCTTCAACCTTGGCTTCCCAGAGCATTGGGATTTCAGGCGTGGGACCCCTCAAAGGGCATTCTGGTTCATTTTCAACTAAAGATCAAGGCTGCGCTCGGGGGTTCAACCTCATCGTCCCATTGCTTTGCAAGGTCGAGGTCACAGCCAAACTGTGCCAGCAGGACAAGACCCACACGGGCAACTTGGCGAGACCTCTTCTCTACCATTTATACGAAATGAGCTGGGTGTGGTGGCTCACACCTGTCATTCCCACTCCACCGAAGGATGTGGAAAGGCTTTCCATAGCCCAGCATGCTGAGGCTGCAGTGGCTGGAAGCAAGCCTCCGCCTTCCAGCCTGGTCTATGGAGTGAGACTCTGACTCAAAGAAAAAAAGAAAAAAAGGAAAAAAAAGGAGAACATCCGTTTGTGTATGGAGTTGGGATCATCGTGAACAGACAGAGATCAATTGGGAAGGAGGCCCCAGCCTTGGGTCAAGAGTTCCCAAAAGATGGTGGATCACCAGTCAATTGGGCTGTGGCTTTGGGAGACTGAAGAGGGGGACCGCTGGATCCTGAGATTATGAGACCAACCTGTGCCATGTGGCAATTCGTCATTCCAAGTAATGCGAAAACTGGAATCTTGCATGGCAGTCGCCCATGGTCCTGGTTACATGGGATGTGGTGGTCTCTGTCCAGGGGTGTTCCTTTGCATCGCCCCCACAGACATAATGTGCATGTCCAGGCCCAGCACCATGGCACCTACCATCAACCCCACACCCTGGGAAGCCGAGGCGGGAGGCTGCCTGAGCCCAGGGGTCAAAGACAAGCCCAGGCGACGTGGCCAGACCTTGACTCAGTGAGAGGTTCTCAAAATCAAGTCAAGCATGGTGGCCCCTTGAGTCCCAATTGCTCGGGGACCAAGGCAGGAGGATCTCTTGTGCCACACAGGTTGAGGTCCAAGGAGCCATGTTGTGCCACCGCATCCCAGCCCATCTGATGGAGACTTGGCACCAGACATCTCCCATGTGTGTCAAGACAGGCATACATGGCTTCCCAGAGAAAGGTCCACGTGGGCGAGGGAAGATGAAATGATTGAGAGAAATGGGCCCTCCTCCCACCCAAGGTGTCAGGCATGGCATCCAGAACCTGGGCTGGCCATGGTGTTGCCAGACAGCCTGATTGTGCTGTGCCTGATGGCTACCCTAGCTCTGGCCCACCTGTTCCATGACTCACACCCATCTTTGCTGTGGGGCACGAGTATGGAGTATTGAGGCAGATCTTCTGTGGCGCCTGCTGTATGCTCCGGACAGACATTCCTGGTGACCACCTTGGATAACTCCTTCGAACGACAGACCAGAAAGTGACTTTTCCTCTTTCATCCCTGAGGGTAACACCTCGCACTGTGTGGCAGGGGTGGTGGTGGTGGTGGTTGTGGTGATCATTATTATTTTGGAGTTGGAATCCTGCTCTGTTGCCCAGGCTCAAGTGCAGGGGCAAGCTCAGGGGCACCACAGTGTCCACCTGCCAGGCTCAGGCAATACTTCTGCCACCACCCCCTGAATGGCTGGAAGAACAGGCCTGCACCAGCAAGCCTGGCTAATCTTTGGATTTATTTTTGATGGCCGAGACAACATCATAGCCCATGTCCCAGGCTGTTATCAAACTCACAGTCTCAGATCATCCACTCACCTGGGCCTCCAAAGGGCTTTGATGCCAGGCTGTTCCCCTGAGCCAGGCCTCTAGTTGTGATGGTGGTGGTGGTTGGTATTATTATTCTGAGTGGGAGTCCTGCTATGTTGCTCAGGCCAGAGTGCAGTACCAGCTTTCAGCCACCATGACCTCCACTATCTGGACTCTGGCCATCCCCCCACCATGGCCTCCCAAGTGGTTGGAATGACAGGCATGCTCCACGATGCTCGGTTCATTTTTTGGCTTCTTGTAGAGACGAGGTCATTCCAGGTTGTCCTGACTTGTGTCAAAATTGGGGTCTCAAGCCATCCTCTTGACTCGGACTCCCAGAGCCTTAGAATGACAGGCATGAGGCCCCCTGCTCCACCTCCACAGCCCTCTCAGTGCCCCACAGTGAGGCCCGCTCCCTTCCAATGATGCAAAACAATGGAGAGGGCAGTCAAAGGTGCCCACTGAAACCTCTCTGGGGTGAGTGCCTGGTTCAGGGGCATGTCTCCAGCGAGACGACCACAGCTCCCTCCCCTTCCTTCCCCAGGGTGGACCCAATTGCTCCTCCCAGGGGCCGCCTCAGGAAAGGGAGAGTGTGACCCTCAAACATTCATGGATGTGGGGATGATGAGGTTTCTCAAGCCTTTCTGCTCGGCACTCGGGGAGGCTGAGAGGGGAAGATGGCCCAAGACCAGGAACTTGAGTACAGGCTGGAGACCATAGCAAGCTCCCAACATGACCCCAAGCAAAACCCAGAAAACCTAGGTTGAGGGCAGGCCATGGTGGGAGGATCACCTCCAGCCCAGAGTTCAAGATCAGGCAGGATGACCAGGATGTCAACCAAATGGAAATCTTGTGATTTCAGCTGGTTGCGAGGCCTAAGCTGAGAGGATGCCCTGGGTTGAGCTATTTGAGAGCCTGGGCAATCTAGTGAGGAAAGAAAAGAAAGAAAGAAAGAAAGAAAGAAAGAAAGAAAGAAAGAAAGAAAGAAAGGAAGGAAGGAAGGAAGGAAGGAAGGAAGGAAGGAAGGAAGGAAGGAAGAAAGGAAGGAAGAAAGGAAGAAAGAAAAAAGAATGAAATCCAGTCTCCTGCAAACCTACTGCACTAATTCCTTCCCCCCTCCACCCCCACACTTGTAAGGGTTCCCCAAGCTTGGCACTCCCAATGGCTGCCTCCACTTTAGTGAGTGAGTTCCCAAGGTTTCTGGCTGGGTTCTGTCTGGCTTTCCTCTCCGAGGTTACAAATTTGCCACAAGCAGTCCAAAGCTTTGATTCGGTAATGAGGACCTCCCACAAAGAAATACCAGGGTTACATCCCTCACATGGGGACATTTCTTTCCCCCAATCCCATTTTTCCTGGCTCTAAACACAGTCACCATATGAACACACCACCCGTAGTTGAGAGTTTGTGTACGATTCTGATGTTTTTGGAGACAGGGTCTGGTTCTGTGACCCAGACTGGGCCTCGGGGACATGACTGTCATTCACCAACAGCCTCAAAATCGCGAGCTCTGGTGATTCTCCCCCTTCTGTTTGGATGGGTGTGGAGATGGGGTATCCTTGTGTGACCTGGGCTGGCCTTGGGCTCCTGAGCTCCTGCCAACTTTCTACCTCGGCCTCCCGGAGCGCTGGGATTCCAGGTGTGGGCCACCATGCCAGGCCTTTTGGTTCATTTTTGATGAAAGATTGAGATCGCACTTGGGGGCTCAGCCTCATGATTCCAATGCTTTGGGAGGCCGTGGTCAGCTGCCGACCAGAGTCTGCAGGCTGAGACCTGACCGGGCACCTCAGTGAGACCTCGTCTCTACCCTCTATCCCATATGAGCCATATATGGTGGCACATGCCTGGCATTCCGGCTCCTGGGAAGGCTGAGGAAAGGCTCGCCAGATCCCTTGGGCAGGGGCTGGGGTGGCCAGGAGTGAATCATCACCCTCCAGCCTGGGCGTTGGAGTGAGACTCCAACTCAAAGAAAAAAAGGAAAAAGATGAGTAACATCCATTTGTGTATGGTGTTTGGATTATTGTGAACAGACAGAGATTATTTGGTAAGGAGGCCCCAGCTTGTGTCTAGAGGTCCCGAAAGACCCTTGATTGGCAGATAATCAGGATGTGGCTTTGGGAGGCTGAGGCAGGGCACCACTGGAGCTCTGGAGTTTGAGACCAGCCGGGAACACGTAGTGAGACCTCACTGTGCCCAAGAACACAAACAATGGAGTCACGGGTGGTGGTGCCTGTGGTCCCAGCTACATGTGATGTGGTGGTTTGCATCCTGAGGCATTCCCTTGTGTCGTCCCTGCTGACAGGACATGTGAGTCCAGGTCGGGCACCGTGGCACATGGCTGTCAGCCCAGTGCCCTTGGAGGTCAAGGTGGGAATCTGCCTGAGACCAGGGATTGGAGACCAGTCTGGATGACATGGCCAGACCTCGTCTCGGGGGAGGGCCCCAAAATCAAGTCAGGCATAATGGCCCCCAGAGTCCCAGTTGCTTGGGTGCTGAGGAGGGAGAACCATCTGAGCTATGCATGTCAAGGACCTGGGAGCCATGGTCATGCCAAGGTGCCCCAGCCTGGCTGACAGAGACTCTGGTGACAAAAAACACCCCTCCACATTCATTAGGGAAAGGTCCTCATCAGCAGGGGATGTTGGAGTGATTGGGGAAGAAGGGGCCATACCCCCATACAGAAGTATCTGACAGGGCAACCAGAACCTGGGATGGCCATGCCAATGCCTGACCGCCTTGATCATTCTGTGTCCAACAGTCACCCTAGCTTGGGGTCGTCTGTTCCATGAGCTCACACATGTCTTGGTTGTGGGGCATTTGTGTGGAGAGTGGAGGCATGCCTTCTGGGGTGCTTGGCCGAAGGCATGGAATGGACATGACCGGTGGCCCCCTTTGAAGCCTCCCACGAATGACAGGACAGAAAGTGCCTTTTCCTCCCCCATCCCTGAGGGTGACACCTCACGCTGGGTGGCAGAAGTAGTGGTGGTGTTGGTGATGGTGATCATTATTTTTTGGAGTCTTAAGCCAGTACTGTCACCCAGGCCAGAATGCAAGGTCACGATGAAGACCACCGCAGACTCCACGTGCCAGGCTCAGGTGATCCTCTCACCTCAGCTCCCCGAGTGGCTGAAACCACAGGTCTCCACTACCAAGCCCGGGTAATCTTTGGATTTATTTTTGATGGCTGAGCCGAGGTATCTTCCCATGTCCCGGGCTGGTATCGAACCTGCAGGATCAGGCCATTCACTTGCATGGTCCTTCGAAGGGGCAGGATCCCCTGAGCCCAGTCTGTGGTAGTCGTGGTGGATGTGGTTGATATTATTATTCTGAGTCAGAGTCCCACTCTGGCACCCAAGCTGGAGTGCAGGGGTCCGCTCTCTGCACCACGGCCTGCACCGGCTGGGTCCCACCAGTCCTCATGCTTTGGCCTCTCGAGTGGCCAGAATGACAGGCATGCACCACCATGCTCAGCTCATTTTTTTGGCTTCTTGTAGAGAGGAGATATTGCCAAGGTGCCCGAGCTGGTCTCAAACCTGAGTCTCAGACATCCTCCCACCTTGGCCACCCAGAGCACTGGGATGACCAGTGTGAGGCCCCACACCCAGCCTCTAAACACCTCTTGAAGCACCATGATGAGGACTGCTCCCTTCAGACATCCCATGACCCCAGAGAATGGGGCCAGAGTCACCCACTGAGCCCTCCACTATTGGGAGCGCCTGGCTTAGGGGCTTGTCTCCACCTAGGTGCCCATCTCTCCACCCACCTCATCCCCTGGATGAGCCCACTTGCTCCTCCCAGGTTCTGCCTTGGCGAAAGGGAGGGCGTGACTCTCAAACCTTCGGGGGAATGGGTATGGCCAGACAACTCATGCCTGTCTCCTCAGCACTCAGAGAGACTGAAACAGGTATATGTCTGGAGACCAGGAGCTCAAAAACAGGCTGGACAACATAGTAAGCCTCCATCTCGACACCAAGCAAAAACCAGAAAACCTTTGGTGAGGGGAGGACTTGGCATGAGGATTGCCTCTGGCCCAGAGTTCAAGACTAGGCAAAAAGACATGGATGTTGACCAAATGGAAAGCCTGTAATAGCAGCATTTTGGGAGGCCTAGGCTGAGAGGATGGCCCGAGTTGTGTGGTTTGAGAGCTACTTGGACAAACTAGTGAGGAAAGAAAAGAAAGAAAGAGCTAGGCTCGGTGGCTCAGCCTGTAATCCTGCGCCTTTGGGAGACTGAGGTGAGTAGATTGCCTGAGCCCGCGGGTTCAAGACCTGCCTGGGCAGCAAGACCTCATCTCTACAATAAATCAAAAAATCAGCTGGACATGGTAGTGCATGCCTGTAATTCCAGCTACTTGGAAGGCTGAGGTGGAAGGATCACTGGAGCCCAGCAGGTCAAGGCTGCGATGGCTGGGAGTGGCCACTGCACTCCAGTCTGGGGGACAGAGTGAGACTCCGACTTAAAAAAAAAGAAAAGAAAGAAAGAAAGAAAGGAATCCATTCTCCTGCAAACCTTATGCCCTCAGTCCTTTCCCCCAATCACCCAAATGTGAGTCTTCCCCAAGTTCAGCACTCTCCCAATAGTGGAGGGCTCGGTGGGCGACTCTGGCCCCAACCCTCCAAATGGTTTCCCCCACTTTGGTTTGGGAGTTCCCGAGGTTCCCTGACCGTGTTCCTGCCAGCTTCTCACTCTGAGGGGAGAAATGTGCCCCAGGCTGCCTGACACTCTGATTCGGCAATGAGGACATTCCACCAAGAAAAACCAAGGACACATTCCTCATCAGAAGACATTTCTTCCCCACCAATCCCATTTTTCCTGTCCCTAAAGCCAGTCGCCCTGTGAACTCATCATGCACAATTGAGAATTTGTGTAAGAATCTGATGTTTTTGAGATAGGGTCTGGTTCTATGGTCCAGGCTGGGCCCCAGGGACATGACCTTCATTCACTGCCAGCCTCCACATCATCGGCTCCAGCTTTCCCCCAGCCTCAGCCTCCAGAGTGTCAGGGATGATGGGCACCACAACCCCAGAACCACTGTTTGGATGGGTGCAGAGACAGGATCTCCCTGTGTGACCCGGGCTGGCATTGGGCTCCTCAGCTCCAGCCATCCTCCTGCCTCAGTCTCCCAAATCGCTGGTATTCCAGGCATGGGCCACCACACCAGGCTTTCTGGTTCGTTTTTGACAAAGGATCGAGGTTGGGATAGGGGTCTCAGTCTCATCATCCCAGTGCTTTTGGAGGTCAAGACTAGCAGCCAATCTGAGCCCACGGGCCAAAACCCTCCCGGGAAATGTGGTGAGACCTCTTCTTTACCCTCCATCTCAAATGAAGTGGGCGTGGTGGCACACACCTGTCATTATGGCTCCTCAGAAGGCCAGGTAAGTCTCACCAGAGCCTGGTGGGCCAAGGCTGCAGTGGCTGGGATTGAGCCACCGCCCTGTAGCCTCAGCAACAGAATTAGACTCCAACTCAAAGAAAAAAAGGGAAAAAGAAAAAAAGAAGAGCATCCAGTTGTGTATGGAGTTGGGATCATCGTGAGCAGATAGAGATCATTTAGGAAGGAGTCCCCAGTTTTGGGCCTAGAGTTCCCGAAAGATGGTGGATCGACAAACAATTGGGCTGTGACTTTGGGAGGCCAGGCAGGGGACAACTGTAGCCTGGGAGTTTGAGACCAGCCTGGTCCATGTATCGAGACCTTATTGCTCCCCAGAACACAAACGCAGGGGTCAGGCCAGGTGGCATTCATGGGCCTGGCAACACGGGATGCAGTGGCCTCCATCCTGTGGTGTTCCTTTTCGTCACCCCTGCTTACATAATGTGCGAGTGCAGGCTGGACACCATGGCACATGTCCATCAACCCTGTCCCTGGGAAGCCGAGGCAGGAGGCTGACTGAGAAGGGGTTGGAGACCAGCCCAGGCAACATGGCCAGAACGCGTCTCGGTGAGAATTCCTCAAAATCATGTCAGGCATGGTGGCCCCGGAGTCCCGGCTGCTCAGGGGCTGAGGCAGGGGACCTCCTGAGTCCCACAGGTTGAGAAACAGGGAGCCACTGTCATGCCACCATGCCCCAGCACGGCCAATGGAGAATCTGGCACCAAAATCAGGCTTCCCACCTGCGTCATGATGGTCGTCCTCGACTCCCAGGGAAAGGTTGGCCTGGGTGGGGGAGGATGTAGTGATCGGGAGAGGAAGAGGCCCTCCCCCTACCCAAAAGTGGCAGACAGAATGACCAGAACCTGGGCAGGCCATGGTGTTGCCAGACCATCTTGATTGCTCTATGCCCAATGGCCGCCATATCTCGGGATCATCAGTCCCTTGAGCTCAAATGCCTCTTTGCCATGGGGCAAATGTGGAAGGTGGAGGCGGCCTTCAGTGGCGTGTTGCTGAAGGCATCGCTGGACATGTCCGGTGGCCACCTTTGAAAGCTCCCATGAAGGACAGGCCGGAAAATGCCTTTAACTGTCCCATCCCTGAGGGTAAATCCTCGCTCTGGGTAGCAGGGGGGGTGGTGGTGGTTGGTTAATTTTTCTGATTCAGATTCCCACTCTGATGGCCAGGCCAGAGTGCAGTGGCCCACTCTTGGACACCACGGCCTACACCAGCTGGTTTCCGGCAAAACCCCTGAAGCTGCCTCCCAAGTGTACAGAACTACAGGCATGCATGGCCATGCTCGGTTCATTTTTGGCTTCTTGTAGTGATGACGTTTCGCCATGGGGCTCAGGCTGGTCTCAAACTCAGGGGCTCAGGCCATCCTTTCGCCTCGGCCTCCCAGAGTGCCATGATGACTGGCATTAGGCCCTATACCGAGCCTCCACACCCCTCTCAGAGTCCCACCATGAGGACTGCTCACTTCTGATGACCTGGGAACCCAAGGAAGGTGGCCAGATTCACCCACCGAGCCCTCCCCTAGGGAAGTGACTGGTGCAGGGGCGTGTCTCTGCTGGGGCACCCACCCCCCACCCACCTCGTTCCCCAGGGTGAACCCACTGGCTCCTCCCAGGAGCCAGCTTGCAGAAAGAGAGGGCATGACTCTCAAACCTTCGGAGGGTTGGTGACGGCCAGGTGACTCATGCCTGTCTCCTAGGCACATGGTGAGCCCAAGACCGGAAGATGGCCAGAGCCCAGGAGCTCGAGACCAGGCTGGACACCATAGCAAGCCCCCACCTCAACCCAAGCAAAACCCAGAAAATCTTGTGTGAGGGCAGGCCTTGGCGGGAGGTTAGACTCTGAGCCAGGGTTCAAGACCAGGCCTGAAAAACAGGATGTTGACCTAATGGAAAGACTGTGGTCACAGCAGTTTAGGAGGTCCAGTCCAAGAGCCTGGCCCGAGTTGGGCGGTTTGAGAGCAGCCGGCCAAAATAGTGAGGAAGGAAAGAAAGAAAGAAAGAAAGAAAGAAAGAAAGAAAGAAAGAAAGAAAGAAAGAAAGAAAGAAAGAAAGAGAGAAAGAGAGAAAGAAAGAAAGAAAGAAAGAAAGAAATCCATTATTATTCTGCAATCCTTCTGCCCTCAGTCTTTCCTCCATGTTCTCCCCACATTTGAGGGTCCTCCAAGCTTGGAATCTTCCAGCCCCACCCCCACAATGGCTGCCCTCGCTTTGGTGTGGGAGTTCCAGAGTACCAGCCTTGGTTCCTGAGGGCAATCCTCTCCAAGGGGAGAAATGTGCCCCAGGCAGGTCGACCCTCTGACTTGGCAATGAAGACCTTCCACCAAGAAAGTCCAGGGACACATCCCTCACCTGAGGACATTTCTTTCCCAGCAATCCCATTTTTCCTGGCTCTAAAGTCATTAGCCATGTGAACACACCATGCGCAGTTGAGAATCTGTGTATGATACTGATGTTTCTGGAGACAGGGTCTGGCTCTGTTGCCCAGGATGGAGCCCGGGGACACAACCGTCGTTCACTACAAGACTCAAAATCATGGACTCCAGCGATCCTCCAACCTCAGCCTCTGGAGTGGCTGGACAGATGAGCACCTCGACCCCAGACACCCTGTTTGGATGAGTGCATAGACGGGGTCTCCCTGTGTTACCTGGGCTGACCTTGGACTCCTGGGCTCCAGCCATCCTCCTGCCCCGGCCTCTCAGAGCACTGGAATTCCAGGAATGGGCTGCCACATTAGGCCTCCTGGTTTGTTTTTGATGAAGGATCGAGGTTGGGCTCAGGGGCTAAACCTCGTCACCCCAGTGCTTTGGGAGGCCAAGTCCAGCAACCGACCTGAGCCCACGGGCTGAGACTCATATGGGCACCTCAGCAAGACCATGTCTGTAACCTCCCTCCCAAATGAGGTGGGCATGTTTGCACGTGCCTGTAGTTGCGGCTCCTCGGATGGCTAGGGAAAAGCTTGCCATAGTCCCGCAGGCCGAGGCTGCAGTGGCTGGAAGCGAATCACTGACCTTCAGCCTGGGCGTCAGAGTGATACTCCAACTCAAAGAAAAAAAGAAAAAAGGAAAAAAAGAAGAATATCCATTTGTGTATGGAGCTGGGATTATTGTGAACAGACAGAGATGATTTGGGAAGGAGGCCCCAGTCTTGGCATTGAATTCCCAAATGACAGTGGATCAACGGACAATCAGGCTGTGGCTTTGGGATGCTGAGGCGGGGGACCGCTGGAGTCTGGGAGTTTGAGACCAGTCTGGGACACGTAGCAAGACCTCATTGCACCCTGGAACACAAACACTGAAGTCATGGGTAGTGGCGCCCGCAATCCTGGGTACACGGGATGTGGTGGCTCAGTCCTGGGGTGTTCTTTTGCATCACCCCACTGACAGAATATGTGAGTCCAGGCAAGGCACCATGGCTCACAGCCTTCAGCCCTGTGCCCTGCGAGTCTCAGGTGGGAGGCTACATGAGCCCTGGGTTCAGAGACCATTTCGAGTGACATGACCAGATGTCGTCTAGGCAAGAGGTCCCCAAAATTGAGTCAGTTGTGGTGACCCCTGGATCCTGGCTGCTTGGGGGCCGAGGCGGAAGGACAACCTTAGCCCTGCATGTCAAAGTCACTAGAGTCACGATCGTGCCACCACATCCAGGCTGGCCGACGGAGATTCCTGTGACAAAAAAAGACACCTCCCACATGTCTCAAGGTGGCTGTCCACTGATCCTGGGGAAAAGGTTCGTGTGGGCGGGGACGATGAAGTGATCGGCAGAGAAAGGGGCCCTACCCCTGCCGGAAGATGGCACACAGGTCAACTGGAACCTGGACTTGCTGTGAAGTTGCCGGACCACCTTGATCATTCTTTGCATAATGGCTGCCCTAACTTGGGGATGTCCATTCCGTGAGCTCACACACATCTTTGCTATGAGGCATGAGTGTGGAGGATGGAGGCAGGTACTCTTGGTCACGTGGCTGAAGGCACAGGATGGACATGCCCAGTGGCCACCTTTAAATCTTTCTGCAATTGACAGTCCAGAAAGTGCCTTTTCCTCTCCCATCCATGAGGGTGATTCCTCACGTTGTATGGTAGAGCTAGTGGTGGTGGTAGTGATTATTATTATTTGGCATCAGAATCCAGCTCTTTCATCCAGCACATAGTGCAGGGGCACACTTTTGACCACCAAGGCCTCCACACTGATGGAAAATGCAGACACCACCTGACGGGCTGAGGTGATCTTCCAACTTTTGTCCCTCAAGTGGCTGGAACCACAGGCCTGCACCAACCCATCCGGTTAATTTTTGGATTTAATTTGTTGTTCCAGATGAGGTCTAGTCCTGTGTTCTAGGCTGGTGCCAAATCCGCAGGCTCAGGCTGTCCACTTGCCTGGGACTCCGAAGGGCTGGGATGCCAGGATTAGCCTCAGAGACCAGCCTGTCGTTCTGGCGGTGTTAGGAGTTAGTATTATTACTGTGAGTCAGAGTCCCACTCTGTCTCCCAGGCCAGAGTGCAGGGGCCCACTCTTGGCCACCGAAGCCTCCACAAACTGGGGTGGGGCAATTGTCCCGCCGCAGCATCCCAAGTGGCCAGAATGTCAGGTGTACACTACCACAGCCGGTGCATTTTCTTGGCTTCTTGTAGAGACGAGTCTCGTCAATGTGCCCGGGCTGGTCTCGAACAAGGAGGCCTAGGTCATCCTCTCATCTTGTCCCCAAAAAGTGCCAGAATGACAGTAATGAGCCCCTGTGCCCGACCACCACACCCCTCTCTGTGCCCCACTGCAATGCCTGCTCCCTTCTGATGACCCAGAACCCCAGAGAGGATGGACGAAGCTGATTGCTGGGTCCTCCCCATTGGGAGTGCCTGGTGCAGGGGCATGTCTCCACCATGGTGCCCACCCATCTGCCTGCCTCATTCCCCAGTGAAGACCCACTTGTTCCTCCCAGGGGTCCCTTGGGGAAAGGGAGGATGTGACTCTCAAATGTTTGGGAGGCAGGGATGGCCGGGTGACTCTTGCCTGTCTCCTCAGTACTTGGGGAGGACGAAATGGATAGATGGCCAAGACCTGGGAACTTGAGACCAGGCAGGACACCATAGCAAGCCCCACCTTGATCCCAAACAAAACCCAGAAAACTTTGGGTGAGGGCAGGCTTCCATGGGAAAGTCGTCTCCAGCCCATAGTTCAAGACCAGGCTGGAAGACCAGGATTCGGCCAAATGGAAAGCCTGTGATCCCAGCAATTTGAGAGGCCCAAGTTGAGAGGTTGGCCCAAGTTGGGTGGTTTGAGAGCAACCTGGGCACCCTAGTAAGGAAAGAAAACAAAGAAAAAAAGAAACCCATTCTCCTGCAAACTTTCTGGCCTCAGTCCTTCCCCCTGCCTCTACAGTATGTGTGTGTCCCCCAAGCTTGGCACCTCCCAGCCCTTAACCCCCACATTGGTTGCCCCCACTTTGGTGCAGGAGTTCCCAAGGCTCCCTGACTGGATTCCTGCCCTCTCCTCTCTCCGAGGTAAAAATTGTGCCCCTGACAGGCCAACCCTCTGACTCAGAAATGAGGACCTTCCGCCAAGAAAGGACGGGAACACATCCCTCACCCAGGAACATTTCTTCCCCACCAATCCCATTTTTCCTGGCTCTAAAGCTAGTGGCCCTGTGAACACACCACACACAGTTGAGAATCTGTGTACAATTCTGATGTTTTTGGAGACAGGATCTGGCTGTGTGACCCAGACTAGGGCCTGGGGACACAAGTGATGTTGACCACAAGCCTCGAGATCAGAGTCTCTGGTGATCCTCATCCCTCAGCCTCCAGAGTGACTGGGAATATGGGCACCTCAACTGCAGACTGCCTGCTTGAATGGGTGTGGAGACAGGGACTCCCTGTGAGGCCTGGGCTTGCCTTGAGCTCCTGGTCTCCAGCCATCCTCCACCCTTGGCCTCCCGGAGCATCCAGATTCCAGTCATGTGCCACCACACCAGGCCTTCTGGTTCGTTTTCAATGAAGGATCGAGGCCAGGCTCAGGGGCTCAGCCTCATCATCCCTGCGCTTTGGGTGGCCAAAGCCAGTGTTCAGCCCATGCCTGCGGGCTGAGACCCACCCGGGCAAATCAGCAAGACCTCGTCTACCCGCCATTCCAAATGAGCCAGGTGTAGTGGCGCACACCTGTCATTCTGGCTCCTCAGAAGGCCAGGAAAATGTTGGCTGGAGCTCAGCAAGCTGAGGTTGCGGTGGCAGAGAGTGAGTCACCGCCCTCCACATGGGCAACAGAGTGAGACTCTGACTGAAAGATAGAAAGGAAAAACGGTTAAAAAAGAACATCCATTTGTGTACAGAGTTGGGATTATCGTGAACAGAGAGATATAATTTGGGAAGGATGCCCCAGCCTAGCACCTAGAGTTCCTGAAAGGTGATGGATGGACTAACAATCGGACTTTGGCCTGGGAGGCGGAGGCAAGGGAACACTTGAGCCCTGGAGTCCGAGACCAGCCTGGGTCATGCAGTGAGAACTTTTGCTACCTGGAACACAAACACTGGAATTGCGCGTGGTGGTGCCTGCAGTCCCAGCTACAAGGGATGCTGTGGTTCCCATCCTGAGGTGTTCCTTTGTGTTGTCCCCACCAACATAACATTCAAGTCCAAGATGGGCACCGTGAGACCCACATGGTGGGAGGCCAAGGCGGAAGCCTGCCTAGCCCAGGGGTCGGTGACCAGCCAGGGCAACGTGGCCTAACCTCATCTCATTGAGAGGTCCATAAAATTGAGTCAGGCATGGTGGCCTCAAGAGTCCCGACTGCATGGGGGACATGGTGGGAGGACCATCTGAGACCTGCAAGTCGAGGCCCTGGGAGCCCCAATTGAGCCTCTGTGCAATAACTCGGCCGACAGAGACTCCGGCTACAAAAAAGACACCTCCCTCATGCATCATGAGAGATATCCACAGCTCCTCAGGGACAGATCCACGATGGCGGGGTCAATGGAGTGATAGGGAGAGGAAGAAGTGCTCCCCCTGCCTGAAAGTGGTAGACATGGTGACAAGAACCTGAACTGGCCATGGTGTTGCCGGCCTGCTTTGATCGCTCTGTGCCCAATGGCTGCCCTAGCTCAAGTCTGTCTGTTCCGTGAGCTCACACACGTCTTTGCTGTGGGGCACGAGTGTGGTGGGTGGAGGCAGGACTTCTGGGTTTTGTGGGCGAAGAAGCTGGATGGACGTTCCGGGTGGCCATCTTTGAAACATCCCATGAATGACAGGCTGGAAAGTGACTTTTCCTCTCCCATACATGAGTTTGACTGCATTGGGTAGCAGGGATGGTGGTGGGGGTGGTGGTGATTATTATTATTAGTTGGAGTCGGCATCCCGCTCTGTCACCCAGGCGAAGGGGAGGGGCACACCCATGGCCACCATGGACTGCACCTGTTGGACTCAGGAGATTCTCGTGCCTCAGCCCCCCGAGTGGCTGGAACTATAGGCCTGCACCACCATACCTGACTAATCTTTGGGTTTATTTTTGTTGGCTGAGATGAGATCTCACCCCATGTCCCAGGATGGTGTAAAACCTGCAGTCTCAGACCGTCCACTCACCTGGGACTCCGAAGGGCCAGGATGCCAGGTTGAGCCTCTGAGCCCAGCCTGAGGTTGTGGTGGTGGTGGTGGTTTTTATTATTATTCTGAGTTGGAGTCCCACTCTGTCACCCAGGGAAGAGCACAGGGTCCTGCACTCAGTCACTGCAGGCTCCACCAACTGGGCTCCAGTGATACTCTTGCAGTGGCATCCCAAGTGGCCAGAATGGGAGGCATGCATCACCACTGTTGGTTAATATTTTTGGCTTCCTGTAGACAGGAGGTCTCACCAAGTTAACCGGGCTAGTCCTGAACCCGGGGGCCCAGGCCATCCTCACCCCTTGACCACCCAGAGCACAAGAATTACAGTCATGAGCCCCTGCGTCTGGCCTCAACACACCTCCTGGGGGCCGATCATAAGACCCACTCCCTTCCAATGACCCAGGAACCAGGAGAGGGTAGGCAGAGTCAGTCACTGAGCCATCCCCTGGGAAAGTACCTGGCACAAGTGCATATCTCTGCTGGGGTGCCCACCCCACCGCCCACCTCGTTCTCCAGGATGAACCCATTCTCTCCTTCCAGAATCCACTTCGAGGAAAGGGAGGTCATGTCTCTCAAACCTTTGGGGGCCAGGGACGGCCGGGCAACTCACACCTGTCTCCTTGGCACTCAAGGAGGCCAAGAGGGGAAAATTTCTGGTGCCTGGGAGTTCAAGACCAGACTGGACACCATAGCAAACTCCCACCTCTACCCCAAGCAAAAACCAGAAAAACTTGGTTGAGGACATGCCTCAGCGTGAGTATTGCCTCCAGCCCAGAGTTCAAAGCCAGGCAGAAAGACCAAAATGTCGACCAAATGGAAAGGCTGTGATCACAGCAGTTTGGGAGACCCAGGCCAAGAGGATGGTCCTAGTTGTATGGTTTGAGAGCCACTTGGACAGCATAGTGGGGAAAGAAAAAGAAAGAAAGAAAGGAAGAAAGAAAGAAAGAAAGAAAGAAAGAAAGAAAGAAAGGAGAAATAAACAAAGAAAAATCCATTTTCCTGCAAAACTTCTGCCTCCAGTCCTTCCACCCCACCGCCCCCACAAGTGAGGATCCTCAAAGTTTGGCACTTTCCAGCCCAAACACCACCAATATCTGTCCCTGCTTTGGTGTGGGAGTTCTCAAGGCTCCCTGGCCGGGTTCCTGCTGGCTCTTCTCTCCGAGGTGAGTAATGTGCCCCAGGCAGGCTTAAACTCTGACTCAGCAACGAGGACCTTCCACCAACAAATGCCAGGGACACATCCCTCACCAGGGGACATTACTTCCCCCCAATCCCATTTTTCCTGGCTCTAATGTCATTTCCCCTATGAACACATCACACACAGTTGAGAATCTGTGTACTATTCTGAAGTTTTGGAGATAGGGTCTGGCTCTGTGGCCCAGGCTGGAGCCCGGGACATGACCACCATTAACAGCCAGCCTCTAAATTGTGGCTGGGTGCAGAAACGAGGTCTCCTTGTGTGGTCCAGGCTGACCTTGGATCCTGGGCTCCAGCTATCCACCTGCCTCAGCCTCCCAGATGACTGGGATACTATGCATGGACTGCCACACAAGACCTTCAGATTCCTTTGCAACGATTGATTGAGGGCGGGCTCTGGGGCTCTGCCTTGTCAACCCAGCACTTTGGGAGGTTGAGGCTAGTGGTCGCCCAAGCCCATGGGCTGAGAACCCCTCACTCACCTCGTCGAGACAGCCTCTCTACCCTCTATCACAAATTAACCAGAGGTGGTGGCATGCGCCACCTGATATTCCAGCTCCTCGGAAGGCCAGGTAAAGGATAGCCTGGGACTGGCATCCTGAGGCTGTAGTGGCCAGGAGCGAGCCACCACCATCCAGCCTGGTTGAAGAAGTGAGACTCCTACTAAAAGAAAACAAAGAAAAAAGGAAAAAAAAAGCATTCATTTGTGTATGCAGTTGGGATCATCGTGAGCAGACAGTGATCATTTGGGAAGGAGGACCCAGGCTTGGGCCTAGAGTTCCCGAAAGATGGTAGATTGGCAGACAATTGGGCTGTGGCTTTGGGAGGACAAGGCAGAGGACCACTGGAGCCTGGAAGTTTGAGACCAGCCTGGGCCACGTAGCGAGACCTCATCACTCCCTGGAACGCAAACACTGGAGTAATTGGCGATTGCACCCGCGGTCCCAGCTACACGGGACGTAGTGACCTCTGTCTCAGGGTGTTCCTTTGCATCGTCCCCAATGAAGAAATGTGCAAGTCCAGAACGAACACCATGGCTCACAACCATGAGCCCTATGCCCTGGGCGGTGAGGCAGGAGGTTGCCTGATCCCTGGGGTCCGAGAGCAGCCCAGGTGACATTGCCAGACCTCGTGTTGGTGAGAGGTCCACATAATTGAGTAAGGCATGGTGGCCCCCAGAGTCCAGGCTACTCAGGGGCTGAGGGGTTAGGACTTGCTGGGCCCCACAGCTTGAGGAACTGGGAGGCATGTTCATGCCACCATGCCCCATCCCAGCCAATGGAGACTCCAGCAACAGAAAAGATGCCTCCCAAGTGCATCATAAAGGGCATCCATGGCTCCTCAGGGTAAGGTCCACTTGGGTGGAGGACGATAGACTGATGTGGAGACGGAGGGACCCTCCCACTCCCAGAAGGTGGCAGACAGGACGACCCCAACTTGGACTGGCCATGGCATTGCTGGATTTCCTTGATCACTCTGTGCCTGACAGACACACTACCTCTGGGCTGTCTATTCCGTGAGCTCACATATTTCTTTTCTGTGGAGCACGAGTGTGGATGACTGAGGCAGGCCTTCTGTGGAACGTGGCTGAGGATGTGGGACGGACATGCCCCATGGCCACCTTTGAAACCTCCTGCAAACAACAAGCTGGAAAGTGCCTTTTGCTCTCCCAACCCTGAGGGTGACTTGTGTTGGGTCACAGGGGTGGTGGTGATTATTATTTGGAGTTGGAATCTGCTCTGTCACCCTGGCTGGAGTGCAGGGGCATGCTCATGGCCACCATGGACTCCACTTGCTGGGCTCAGGTGATGCTCCCACCTTGGCCCCCTGAGTGACTGGAACCACTGGCCTGTGCCACCATGCCCAGTTAATCTTTGGATTACTTTTTATGACTGAGACAAGACCTCAGCTAAGGTCCAGGGCTTGTGTCAAACCTGTAGGCTCAGGACGCCTACTTATTTTTGCCTCAAAAGGACCGGGATGCTAGGCTGAGCCCCAAGCCTGGCCTGTGTTTATGGTGGTGGTGGTTGTTGGCATTCTTCTTTTTTTAAAAGACTTCAAACTTTTTTTATTTATATTTTTACTTTTTTTTTTGAGTTGGAGTCTCACTCTGTCGCCCAGACTGGAGTGCAGTGGCTGTTCCCAGCTACTGCAGCCTCAACCTGCTGGGCCCCAGTGATCCTTCCACGTCAGCATTCCAAGTATCTGGAACTACAGGGTACACTATCACCCCTGGATAATTTTTTGATATACTGTAGAGATGAGGTTTCACCAATTTGCCCAGGTGGGTCTTGAACTCAAGGGCTCAGGCAATCCACTAAACTCCGCCTCCCAAAGGCATGGGATTACAGGCTGAGCCACCAAGCCCAGCTGGTATTATTATTCTTAGTTGGAGTCCACCTCTGTCACCCAGACGGAAGTGCAGGGGCCCGCTCTTGGCCACTGAGGCCTACATTGTTTGGGCTCTGGCAATGCTCTTGCCATGGCCTCCTGAGGAGCTCGAAGGACAGGTGTGTGACACCATGCATGGTTCAGGTTTTTTATTTCTTGTAGAGAGAACTTCTTGCCAAGCTGCCTGGGCTGGTATTGCACCCGGGGGCTCAAGTCATCCCCTCACCTCGGCCACCCAGATCGCTGACCTCCCACATGACCTCCCCAACCCTCTCAGGGACACACTGTGAGTCCCGCTCCCTTTCAATAACCCACGTCCCTAGAGATGGCAGTTGGAGTCACCGTCTGAGTCCTCCCAGGGGGAGCACCTGTCACACGGAGGTGTCTCTGTGGGGGCATCAACCCCTCTGCCCACCTCATTCTCCAGAGTGGACCCTCTTGCCCCTCCCAGGGGCAACCTCAGGGAATGAGAGGGCATAACTCTCAAATCAATGGTGGAATGGGGATGGTTGGTGACTCACGCCTGTCACCTTGGCACTTGGTGAAGATGGCCTGATCCCAGGTGCTTGAGACTAGGCTAGACACCATAGAAAGTCTCCACCTTGACCCCAAGCAAAACCCAAAAAACCATAGGTGAGGGCAGGCATCCGTGGAAAGATCACCTCCGACCCAGAGTTCAAGAACAGGCAGGAAGACCAGGATGTCGACCAAATGGAAAGTCTGTGATTGCAGCAGTTTGGTAGACCCAAGCTGAGAGAATGGCCAGAGTTGGGAGTTTTGAGAGAAGCATGGGCAACCTAGTAAGGAAAGAAAAGAAAGAAAGAAAGAAAGAAAGAATGAATAAAAAAAGAAAGAAAGAAAGAAGGAAAGAAAGAAAGAAATCCATTCTCCTGCAAACCTTCTGCCTCCAGTCCTTTCTCCCCTGCCACCCACACATGTGAGGGTCCCCAAAGCTCGGCCCCTTCCAGTTCCTACCCCCCCAATGGATGCTCCCACTTTGGTACAGGATTTCCCAGGGCTCCCTGGTGATGTTCCTGCTGGCTCTTTTCTCCGAGGTAAGAAATGTGCCCAGGGCAGGCCGACTCCTGACTCGGCAACAAGGAACTTCTGCCAAGAAAGGCCAGGGACACATCCCTAACCCGAGGATATTTCTTCCCCACCAATCCCATTTTTACTGGCTCTAAAGCCAGTCATCCTGTGAACTAACCATAATCACACTCAGTTGAGAATCTGTATGATTCTGATGTTTTTGGAGACGGGGTCTGGCTCTGTGGCCTTTGCTGGGGCCTGGTGACACAACTGTCATTCACCATCAGCCTTGAAATCATGGGCTTCGGCAATCCTCCTGGTTCAGTCTCCAGAGTGGCTGGAACAATGGGCACCTTCACCCCAGACCCCCTGTATGAATGGTTGTGGAGATGGGCTGTCCCTGCATGGCACAGGCTGGACTTGGCCCTCTGGGCTCCAGCTATCCTCCAGACTCGGCCACCACCAGTGCTGGGATTCCAGGCATGGGTTGCCATGCCAGGCCTTCTGGTTCATTTTTCATGAAGGATCAGGGCTGGGCTCAGGGTCTCAGCCTCATCATTCCAGCGTTTTGGGAGGCTGAGGCCAGTGACTGGCTATAGCTCATGGGCTGACACTGCCCAGGCACTTCGGCGAGACCTCATCTCTACCCTTAAACCCAAATGGCACATGCATGTCATTCTGACTGCTCCAAAGGCCAGGGAAAGGCACGCTGTAGCCCGGCAGCCTGGGGCTGCGGTGGCCTGGAGTGAGCCACTGCCATCCAACCTGGGTGACAGAGTGAGACTCCAACTCAAAGAAAAAAAAGAACAAAAGGAAAAAACAGAAGAGCATCCATTTGTCTATGGGGTTGGGATCATGGTTAACAGACAGCGATCATTTGGGAAAGAGGAGCCAACCTTGCACCTAGAGATCCCGAAAGATGGTGTGTCGGCTGACAATTGGACTGTGGCTTTGGGAGGCCCAGGTGGTAGTCCACCGGAGAATGGGAGTTTGAGACCAGCTTGGGCCACTTACCGAGATCTCATCCCTCCCCAGAATGCAAACATTCAAGGAGTGTGTGGTGGCACCACCGGTCCCAGCTACACAGGATGCAGTGGCTACCATCCCGGGGTCTGCTTTTGTGTCTCCCCCACCGACAGCACATGTGAGTCCACATCATTCACGTTGGCTCATGGCCGTCAACCCCATGCCCTGGGAGTCCAAGGTGGGAGGCTGCCTGTGCCCAGGGGTCAGAGACCAGCCCAGGAGACATGGCCAGACCTCGTCTCAGAGTGATGTCCCCCAAATCGAGTCAGGCGTGGTGGTGCCCGAAGTCATGATCATGCCGTTGTGCCCCAGCCCAGCTGACAGAGACTCCAGCGACAAAAAAGATACCTCCCACATGCATCACTTTGGTCTGCCATGGTCTCCAGGGAGAGGTCCGAGTGGGCTGGGGATGATGGGGTGATCGGGAGAGAAAGTGGACCTCCCCTCATCTGAAGGTGGGTGACTGGTGACTGAAACCTGGGCTGGCCACACCATTGCTGAATCTCCTTGATCACTCTGCGCTGATGGCTGGCAAAGCTCAGGGCTGTCTCTTCCATGAGCTCACCCATGTCTCTGCCATTGGGCAAGAGTGTGGAGGATAGAGACAAGTCTTCTGGGGCATGTGATGAAAAGCGCCAGATGGACATGCCTGGTGGCCACATTTGAAACTTCCTGTGAATGACAGGCTGGAAAGTGTTTTCTTCTCGCCCATCCCCAAGGGTGACTCCTTGTGCTGGTTGGCAGGGGTGGTGGTGGTGGTGGTTGTGCTGGTGTTGATTATTATTTGGAGTCGGAATCCCACTCTGTCACCCAGGTGGGAGAGCAGGGGCACGCTAACAGCCACTGCAAACTCCACCTTCCTAGCTCAGGCAATCCTCCCATCTCAGCCCCCCGAATGGCTTGAACCACAGGCCTGTGCCACAACGCCCAGCTAATGTTTGAATTTATTTTTGATGGCTGAGATGAGGTCTCACCCAGTGTCCCAGTCTGGTCTAGAACCAGGTGGCTCAGGCCATCATCTCGCCCTGGCATCCCAAGTGCAGGGGTGGTAGGTGTGAGCCCACATGTCCATCCTCCACATCCCTCTCGGGGTCCCACTGTGAGTCCCACTCCCATCAATGACTCAGGACCCAGGTGAGGGCAGCTGGAGTTATCTGCCGACCCCATCCCAGGGGTGGTGCAGTGAGGTGTCTCCACCATGACGTCCACACCTCAACCCACCTCATTCCACAGGGTGGACTCAATCGCTCCTCCCAGGGGTCACCTCAGGGAAAGGGAAGACGTGACTCTCAACTGTCTGGTGGTGGCTGACTGGGCAAATCACACCTGTCTCCTCAGCATTGGGGAGGTTGAGATGGGAAAATGGCTGGATCCCAAGGGCTACAACCAGGCTGAACATCATAGCCATCCCCCAACTCGATATAAAGCAAAACCCAGAAAACCTTGGGTGAGGGCAGGCCTTGGTGGAGGGATCGCCTCAGGCCTAGAGTTCAAGACCAGGCAGGAAGATCAAGGTGTTGACCAAATGGAAAGCCTGTGATCATAGCAGTTTGGAAGGCCGAGGACAAGAGAAAGGCCTGAGTTGGGAGGTGTGAGTTCAGCCAGGGCTACCTAGTGTGGAAACAAAAGAGAGAGAGAGAGGAAAAAAAATAAAGAGAAAGGAGGAAATATACTTTACTTCAAACCTTCCCCACGAGCTCCCCACATGTGAGGTTCCCCAAAGTTTGGCACGTTTCTGCCCCAAACCCCCAATGGCTGTCCCCACTTTGGTGCAGGATTTCCCGAGGATCACTGACAGGGTTCCTGCCAGCTCTCCTCTCCTAGGTGAGAAATGTGCCCCAGGGAGCCCAGCACTCTGACTCGGCAATGAAGCCCTTCAGCCAAGAAAGACCAGGGACACAACCCTCCCCCAGAGACATGTCTTCACCCAGTCCCTTTTTTTCTGGCTTTCAAGTCAGTCACCCATTGAACACAACACGTGCAGTTGAGAGTCTGTATATAATTCTGATGATTTTGGAGACAGGGTCTAACTCTGTGGCCCAGGCTGGGTTCCGGGGACATGACCGTCATTCACTGCCAGCCTTGCAATAGTGGGCCCCAGCGATCCTCCCGCCTCAGTGTCCAGAGTGGCCGGGACAATGGGCACCATGACCCCAGACTCCCTGTTTTAATGGGTGAGGAGAAGGGGTCTCCCTGTATGGCCTGGACTGACCTTGGGCTTCTGGGCACCAGCCATCCTCCTGCCTCAGTATACAAGAGTGCTGTGATTCCAAGCATGTTCCACCATGCTCAGTCTTCTGGTTCATTTGCGAAGAAGGATAGAGGCCTGCCTCTGGGCCACAGCCTCATCATCCCACTTCTTTGGGAGACAGGTCAGCGGCAAGCCTGAGCCCACAGGTCCAAAATGTGCCTGGACAACTCAGTGAAACCTTGTCTCTAACCCCCATCCCAAATGAGCTGGGCACGGGGGCATGCACCTGTCACTTCAGCTCATCAGGAAACCGAGATGGGAGGATTCCCAGAGCCTGGCAGGGAGGGGCTGCAGTGCCCATGAGTGAGCCACCATCCTCCAGCCTGGACAACGAAGTGAGACTCCACTAAAGAAAATGAAAAGAAAGAAGAGCATCCATTTGTGTATGCAGTTGGGATCATTGTGAACAGACAGATATCATTGGGCAAGGAGGCCTCAGCCTTGGGAGTAGAGTTCCTGAAAGATGGTAGACTGGCAGACAATCAGGCCATGGTTTCAGAGGTCGACGTGTGGGGCTGGGAGCCTGGGAGTTCAACAGCAACTTGAGCCATGTAGCAATAGCTCATCTTTCCCTGCATTGCAAACACTTGAGTCATGTGTGGTGGTGCCCACAGCCCCAAATACATGGGATGCGGTGGCCTCCATCCCAGGGCATGCCTTTGTGTTGTCTGCACCAACAGTACATGCAAGTCCAGGCCAGGTGGTGTGGCTCACGGCCATAAGCCCTGGGAGCCTGAGGTGGGAGGCTGCCTGAGAGCCAAGGTGAGAGACAAGCCCAGATGATGTGGCCAAAACTCATCTCGATGAGAGGTCCCAAAAGTCAAGTCTAGCCAGGTGACCCCAGGAGTTCCAGCTACTCGGTGGCCGAGGTGAGAAGGCTGCCTAAGCATGGTAGTTCGAGACCCCGGGAACCACAATTGTGCCACCATGCCCCAGCCTGGCCAACAGAGACTCCAGAAACAGAAAAGAAACCCCCCACGTGCATCGCAGTGGGCATCCACGGCTCCCCAGGGAAATGTTCGCGTGGGAGGGGGATGATGGAGTCGTCGGGAAACAAAGGTGCTCTTCCCCCCACCCGAAGGTGGCAGACTGGGCAACAGAAACTTGGGCTGGCTGTGGTGTTGCCGAACTGCCTTGATTGCTCTGTGCCCAATGGCCACCCTAGCTCAGGCCGACTGTTCCATGAGCTCACATTTCTCTTTGTCATGGGGAATGATGTGGAGGGTGGAGCCTGGCCTTCTGGGATGCGTGTCTGAATGCACATGACCGATGTGACCTGTGGCCACCTTTGAAACCTCCCACAGCCAACAGGCTGGAAAATGCCTTTTCCGCTCCCATCACTGAGGTTGACTCCTTGCCCTGATTGACAGCGGAGGTGGTGGTGCTTGCAGTGGTGATTATTATTTGCAGCTGGAATTCCACTCTTTCATCCAGGTCGGTGTTCAGGGGCACACTCACAGCCACCACAGACTTCTCCTGCCAAGCTCCTGCAATCCTCCAGCCTCGACTCGCAGAGTGGCGGAATCACAGGCCTGGCTAATCTTTGGATTTATTTTTGATGGCTGAGACATGATCTCACCCCATGTCGTGGGCTGGTGTCAAACCAGGGGCTGAGGCCATCCTCTTGCCTCGGCCTCTCAAGGGCTGGGATACCAGGCTGAGTCCTTGAGCCCAGCCTGTGGCTGTGGGGGTGGTGGTGGTTGGTATTATTATTCTGAGTTGCAGTCCCACTCTGTTGCCCAGGCCAGAGTGCAGGGGCCCACTGTGGGCCACCAAGGCCTCCACTGTATTGACTCAGGTGATCCTCCAGCCGTGGCCTCACCAGTGGCCAGAACGATAGGTGTGAGCCACCATGCTTGGCTCATTTTTTTGGCATCTTGTAGTGACGAGGTCTCGCCAAGATGCCCAGGCTAGTATCGAACCCGGGAACTCAGGCCATCACTCATGTGGGCCTCACAGAGTGCTGGGATGACATGGGAGAGACCCTGCGCCTGTCCTCCATATCCCTCTTCGGGCACCATCTCACACCCCAATCCTTTCCAATGACCCGGGACCCCAGAGATGGTGGCTGTAGTCGTCCACCAAGCCCTCTCCAGGAGGATCGATGGATGCAGGGGTGTGTTTCTGCTAGAGCACCCACTCCTTTACTCACCTAGTTCTGCAGTGTGGACCCCCACACTCCTCCAAGTGCCAGCCTTGAGGAAAGGCAGGAGGTGACCCTCAAAACTTCAGTGGGATGGGTTTGGCTCGGTGACACATGCCTGTCTCCTAGGCCCTGTGGGAGACCGAGGTGGGAAATATCTGGAGCCCAGGTGCTCAAGACTAGGCTAGACACTATCACAAGCCCCCACCTCAACTCCAAGTAAAATTCAGAAAACCTTGGGTGAGGGCAGGCCTTGGCAGGAGGATTGTCTCTGGCTCAGAGTTCAAGAACAGGCAGGAAGACCAGGATGTCGACCAAATGGAAAAGCCTTTGATCACAGCAGTTTGGGAGGCTCAGGCCAAGAGTATGGCCCAAGTTTGGTGGTTTGAGAGCAGCCTTGGCAACCTGGAGAGCATAGAAAAGAAAGAAAGTAAGTAAGAAAGGAAGGAAGGAATGAAGGAAGGAAGGAAGTATGGAAGAAAGGAAAGAAAGAAAGAAGGAAAGAAAGAAAAGAAAAAAACAGAATCAATTTTCCTGCAAACATTCTGCCCTAGATCGTTCCTTCCCTGCCTCCATCAAATGTGAAGTTACCCCAAACTCGGCAGCTTCCAGACACAACCAGCCCAATGTCTGCCCCTGCTTTGCTGTGAGAAATCCTGAGGGACCCTGACCAGATTCCTGCTGGCTCTCCCCTCCAAGGTGAGAAATGCGCCCCAGGCAGGCCAACCCTCTGACTCAGCAACGAGGACCTTCCACCAAGAAAGCCCAGGGACACATACCTCACTCGGGGACATTTCTTCCCCCCAATCCCATTTCTCCTGGCTCTAAAGCTAGTCGCCCTGTGAACAACCCACGTGCAGTCAAGAATCTGTGTATGATTCTGATGTTTTTGGAGACAGGGTCTGGCTTTGTGGCCCAGACTGGGCCCCGTGGACACTACCATCTTTCACCGCTAGCTTTGAAATTGTGGGTTCCAGCGATCATCCCATCTCAGCCTCCAGAGTGGATGGGACGATGGGCATCTTGACCCCAGATGCCCTGTTAGTATGGGTGCAGTGATGGGGTCTCCCCACATGACCTGGCCAGGCCTTGGTCTCTGGGACTACAGCCATCCTCCAGCCTCAGTTTTCCAAAGTGCAGGGATTTCTGGCGTGGTCCTCCCTGCCAGACATTCTGGTTCATTTTTGATGAATGATTGAGGCTGTGCTCAGGGGCTCAGCCTCATCATCCCAGCCCTTTGGGAGGCCGAACCAGCAGCCGGCACAAGCCTGCATGCTGAGACCCACCTGAGCACCACGGCACGACCTTGTCACTACCTTCCATCCCTAATCAGTGAATGTGGTGGTGCATGTCTGTCGTTCTGGCTCCTCCAAAGACCGTGGAAAGGCTCACCAGAGCCCCATGGCCAATGCTGTGGTCGCTGGGATCGAGCCACCACCCTACAGCCTGGGCAATTGAGTGAGACTCCGACTCAAAGAAAAAAAGGAGAAAGAAAAAAAAAAGAAGAGCGTCCAATTGTGTTTGGAGTTGGAATCATCATGAACAGACAGAGATCATTTAGGAAAGATGCCCCAGTCTTGGGCCTAGAGTTCCCGAAAGATGGTGCATCAGCAGACAATTGGGCTGTGGCTTTAGGAGGCTGAAGCAGGGGACCACAGGACACTGGGAGTTTGACCAGCCTGGGACACATAGTGAGACCTCGTTGTTCCCCAGGACACAAACACTAGAGTCGCCAGTGGTGTCCCCCATGGTACTGGCTACATGGGATGTGGTGCCTCCATCCCAGGTCATTTCTTGTGACACCTCACCAACAGAGCTTGCAAATCCAGTCCAGGCACTCTGGCCCAAGGTTGTCAGCCCAGCTCCCTGGGAGGCTGTGGTGGGAGGCTGCCTGAGCCCAGGATTTGCAGACCAGCCTGGGCATAGTAGGCAGAACTTATCTCAGCGAGAGGTCCCCAAAATCTTGTCATGTGTGGTGGTCCTGGAGTCCCATCTACTTGGGGCCTGAGGCAGGAACTGCCTAAGCTCCACTGGTTGATGCCCTTGGATCCATGATGGTGTCAGCATGCACCTGCCTGGACGATGAAGACTCCAGTGATAAAAAAGATGCCTTCCACTTGTGTCACTAAGGGGGTCCACAGCTCCCCAGGGAAAGCTCCACGTGGGCAGGGGACTACAGAGTGTTTGGCAGAGGAAGGGGCCCTCCTCACTTGAATGTGGCAGATAGGGCCACCAGAACCTGGGCTGGCCGCAGCGTTGTTGGACCACCTTGTACTCTCAGTGTCTGACGCCCCCCATGTCTTGAAGCCGTCTATTCCCTGAGCTCACATGCATCTTTGATGTGGGGAATGAGTGTGGAGGGTGGAGGCAGGCCTTCTGGGAAGTGTGGCTGAAGGCGTGGGGTGGAGGTGCCCAGTGGCCAACTTTGTAACTTGCCATGATCGACAGGTGGGAAAATGCCTTTTCCTCTCCCATCCCTGAGGGTGACTCCTCAAACTGGGTGACGGGGTGGTGGTGGTGATGGAATTATTATTTGGAGTTGGAATCCCACTCTGTCACCCAGGCCAGAACGCAGAGGCTAGCTCATGGCCACCACGGACTCCACCTGACGGGCTCAGGTGATCCTCCCGCCTCAGACCACAAAGTGGTTAGAACAACAGGCCTGCAACACTACTCACGGCTAATATTTGGATATAGTTTTGATGGACGAGATAAGGTCGTCCACAGGGTCCTGGGTTGGTCTCAAACCCACAGGCTCAGGCCATCCACTCGCCTCACCCTTGAAGGGTGGGATTCCAAGCTGAGCCCCTGAGCCTGGCCTGTGGTTGTGGTGTTGGTGGTTGGTATTATTATTCTGCGTTGGAGTCCTGCTCTGTCACCCAGTATGGAGCAGAGGAGCCTGCACTCGGCCTCCACATCCTCCACTGGCTGGGTTCAGGCTATCTTCCTGCCATGGCCTACCATGTGGCCAGAAAGACAGGTATGCACCGCCATGCTCAGCTCATTTTGTTTGCTTTTTGTAGAGACGTGGTATCGCCAAGGTTCCTGGGCTGGTCTCGAATGGGGGGGTTCAGGCCATCCTCTGAACTTGGCCTCCCAAAGCACTGGGTGACAAGCATGTTTCCCCATGTCCAGCCTTCACACCTCTCTTGCATCCCCACCACGGGCCCACTCCCTTCAGACGAACCAGACACCAGAGAAGGCAGCCAGATGCATTCGCCAAGCCCTCCTAGGAGGAGAGCCTGTCACAGTGGCATGTCTCCACAGGGGTGGACAGCCCTCTGCCTGCCTTGTTCCCCAGGGTGGACGCACTTGATCCTCCCAGAGGCCACCATGGTAAAAGGGAAGGCATGACTCTCAAACATTCAGGAGTGGTGGGGATGGCCAAGCGACTCACTCCTGTCTCTTCAGCACTCGGGTAGGCCGAAATGGAAAGACGGCTGGAGCCCAGGAGCTCAAGACCAGGCTGGACACCATAGCAAGTCCCCACACAGACACCAAGCAAAACCTAGAAAACCTTGGGTGAGGGCAGGCCTTGGTGGGAGGATCGCCTCTGGCCCAGAGTTCAAGTCCAAGCAGGAATACCCAGATGTAGCCCAAATTGAAAGCCTGTGATCACAGCAGTTTTGGAGACCCAGGCCAAGAAGATTGCCCGAGTTGGGATGTTTGAGAGCTGTCTGGGAAACCTAGTGAGGAAAGAAAGATAGAAATACATTCTCTTGCAAAACTTCTTCTCTGAGTCCTTCCCCCCCCCCCCCCATTTCAGTATCTGCCAAGCTTAGCACCTACCAGCCGCAACCCCGCCAATGACTGCCCCCAATTTGGTGCAGGAGTTCCTGATGCTCCCTGGCCGGGTTCCTGCTGGCTCTCCTGTCTGAGGTGAGAAATGTGCCCCAGACAGGCTAACTCTCTGACTCGGCAACAAGGACCTCTGCCAAGAAAGTATAACAGAGTTTAAGTATTTCCCCAATTTTAGTCCAAACAGCCAAATCAATGGTGACTTCTTCAGGAAACCAGGGACAGTGTGCCTGGATGAATCGCAAAAAATGAGCGAATCAAGTAGAAGACACCTTAATTCCCCTTTTTGATAATGTATCCATGGGAATACTGATGAACAGTTTCCTTTTTTTTCACTCTCTCTGACCCATGATTTTATCACGGCCCTAGCACTTCTCACCTATCCTTTCCCTAGTTATCTCCACAGGGGGGCCTGTGGTGCCCCAGGTGAGGTCCTATCTGTCACAAGAAGAAAGAGAAAAGATTACCTTCAAAGCCCCACGTTTGGGTGCCACTTGTCAGAGTCCTGCTCCCACCAGGTGTGAGGTTTGCTGAAGGAGAAATGGGGTAGGTGAAAGAAGGAACTTACAATGAAAATAACATACTTGAACACCTGCTTGCAGGACAGATGTCATTTAATATTAGTTAACAGAAAGCTTTTATACTACTCATAAAGGAGCAAGACAAAGAAAATTCCTTCACATACATTACTTTTTTAAAAGTTACCACCATCTAGTGGTCTTAGAAGCAGCAAACAAGCCAAGAGCACTATATACTTTCAGTCAATAATTCTTATTCATAAAGCCAAAAATGATAGTTTTAGTCCAAAGTCCTGAATTACAGTCCTTGAAATGTCTCAAGAAAGTTTCCAAGTGTACATTTCTCCATGTATCAGGAGTTTTCTCTCTGGGACTTCTATGACCCTCAAAGCTTCATAATTGCCTTTCTCATCCAGGTGTCTTTGTTATTTTTCTCGTATCCTGCAGTGTTTATTTCTAAAGAAAACTCAAAAGAAGCTTTTAGTGATGTTCCCAGACTCCAAGTTTGCTCTCTGTATTTAGTTAATTTATCATAAAAGTGTCCAATTAGTATATTATGAATTCAGTGAAAACCCCCTCTATTAACGTTAACTTAAAATTTTAACTATTGAATTAAGTAAAAACCTTAATGATTAATCTTTATCCTAAATCTATGAAAACAGTGTTATAAGTCACTTACATAGCTCCTAGATAAGTGTTAGGACTTATAATGAATTCATAATGAACTTGTGCTAAAAAACCTTATGTCTAAACACTAAACTACATAATTCTAAATCAAATAAGGAGTGAATATACTAATATCATTTTTATTCAAGCAATATCTAGTAATTATAAGCAAGTGAAAGAAAGAATTCTTGATGTGCTTCAGAGTTTTACCATTGCATATATTAGAAAAGGCCAAACGGGATAGTGGGAAGTGGAAAAATGAATCATGACATTCCCAGGTTAGCTGTGTGTACCTCGCATAAATATGCCATTTTCTTCTTTACACGACTGCACAGAATTCTTTGGCTGCACCAACAGCAAAGATGATGACCAAATGGAAAACCTTTGAATGCAGCAGTTTGGGAGGACCAGGTCAAGTGGATGGCTCAAGTTGGGTGGTTTGAGAGCAGTTTGGTCAACCTAGTTAAGAATGAAAAGAATGAAAGGAAGGAAGAAAGGAAAGAAAGACAGAAAGAAAGACGAAAGAAAGAAAGAAAGAAAGAAAGAAAGAAAGA
>NW_007252918.1:759394-760081 GCF_000164805.1 Carlito syrichta
ACTCACGCCTGTCTCCTCTGCACTCAGGGAGATTGATGGGAAGATGGCCAGAACCCGGGAGCTGAGACCAGGCTGGATACCATTGCAAGCCCCTACCTCGACCCCAAACAAAACCCAAAATTACTTGTCTGAGGGCAGCTCCCTGGGGAGGATCATCTCAGCCCCAGAGTTCAAGACCAGGCATGAAGACCAGGATGTCAACCAAATGGAAAGCCTGTGATGGCAGTAGTTTGAGAGGCCGAGATAGAGAAGAAGGACCGAGTTGTGTGGTTTGAGAGCAGCCAGGGTTACCAAGTGAGGAAACAAAAGAGAGAGAGTGAAAAAGAAAGACAGAAAGAAAGAAAATCTAAGTCAACAAAGAAATCCATTCCCCTGCAATTCTTCTACCCACAGTCCTTCCCCTCCTGCCATACGAGGGTACCACTCACTCAGCACCTTCCAGACTCAACCTCCCCAATAGCTGCCCCGACTTCATTGCATTCGTTCTCGAGGCTCCCTGGCAGGGTTCCTGCCAGATCTCATCTCTGAGTTGAGACTTGTGCCCCAGGCAGGCCGACCATCAAACTTGGCAATGAGGAACTTCGCCAAGGAAGGCCAGGGACACATCCCTCACCAGGGGTCATTTCTTTCCCCCAATGCCATTTTTTCCTGGTCTAATGCCAATCTCCCTGTGAACACACCACATGC
>NW_007252918.1:760101-769513 GCF_000164805.1 Carlito syrichta
AGCGGCCACTGCACTCCAGTCTGGGAGACAGAGTGAGACTCCAACTCAAAAAAAAAAATGTGCCCCAAGCAGGCCGACCCTCCCACTCAGCAACAAGGATATTCTGACAAGAAAGGCCAGGGACACATCCATGACCAGGGGACATTTCTTCCCCTCCAATCCCATTTTTCCTGGTTCTAATACCAGTCTCCCTGTGAACACACCATGTGCTGTTGAGAAGCTGTGTACAATTCTCACGTTTTTGAAGACAGGGTCTGGTTCTGTGGGCCAGGCTGGTGACCAGGGACATGATATTCATTCACCGCCTGCCTGGAAATCATGAGCTCCAGCAATCCTCCTGCCTCAGCCTCCGGAGTGGCCGGGACGATAGGCACCTCGACCCTAGACTCCCTGTTTGGTTGGGTGTGGAAACAGGGTCTCCCTGTGTGACCCAGTATTCTCTTGGGCTCCTGGGCTTCAACATCATCCCACCTCCGCTTCCCAGAGCACTGGGATTCCAAACATGCGATGCTGTGCGAGACCTTGTTGTTTATTTTTGATGAAGGATCAAGGTCAGGCTCTGAGGCTTAGCCTCATCATCCTAGCACTTTGGGAGGTGAAGGCCAGTGGCCGGTCTGAGCTTGTGGGCTGAGATCCACCCAGGTATCTCGGCAAGACCTCATGTCTACCCTCCACCCCAGATGATCCTGGTGTGCTGGCGAGTGCATGTCATTCCAGTTCCTCAGACGGCTGGGGAAAGTCTCGCGGGAACCCAGTGGGCCAAGGCTATGGTGGTCACAAGCAAGCCACTGTCCTCCAGCCTGGGCAACAGAGTGAGACACCAACTCAAAAAAAACGAAAAAAGGAAAAAAAGAAGAGTATGTATGGAGTTGCGTTCATTGTGGACAGAGATCATTTGGGAAGGAGCCCCAGTCTTGTGCTTTGAGTTCCCAAAAGATGGTGGATTGGCAGACAATTGGGATGTGGTTTTGGAAGGCCGAGTCGGGGGATCACTGTGATGCATGTAGGATGTGTCATTTGTGTTACTGGAGTCTCCGTCTACAGGACTGGGGCATGGCGGCATAATCATGGCTTCCGGGGCCTCGACCTGTGAGACTTAGGTGGTAATCCTGCTTCAGCCCCTGAGCAGTTGGGGCTCTGTGGGCAATCATGCCTGACCCAATTTTGGGGACCTGTCACTGAGACTAGGTCTGGTCATGTTGCCTAAGCTGCCCCCATATCACTGGGCTCAGGCAACCTCCAGCCTCAGCCTCCCAGGTGTTCGAGACCAGCCTGGGCCACATAGCAAGACCTCATCACTCCCCAGAATGCAAACATTGGAGTCACGTGTGGTGTCGCCCATGGTTCTGGCTACACGGGATGTGGTGCTCTCCATTCCATGGCATTTCTTTGCTTCCCCCTGCCAACAGAACGTACGAATCCAGGCTGGGCACCGTGGCTCATGGCCGTCAGTCCCACAGCCTGGGAAGCCGAGGCTGGAGGTTGCCTGAGCCCAGTGATATGGGGGCAGCTTAGGCAACATGACCAGACCTAGTCTCAGTGACAGGTCCCCAAAATTGGGTCAGGCATGATTGCCCACAGAGCCCCAACTGCTCAGGGGCTGAAGCAGGATTACCACCTAAGTCTCACAGGTCGAGGCCCCGGAAGCCATGATTATGCCGCCATGCCCCAGTCCTGTAGATGGAGACTCCAGTAACACAAATGACACATCCTACATGCATCACCACAGGGTCCACAGCACCTCAGGGAAAGGTCCTCGTGGGAGGGGGATGGTGGAGTGATTGGGAGAGGTTAGGGGCCTTCCCCACGCCCAAGGTGAAAGACAGGTTGACCAGATCCTGGGCTCACAGCAACGTTTCTGAACTGCCTTGATCGCTCAGTGACCAATGGCTGCCCTAAGTCAGGGCTATCTGTTCTGTGAGTTCATACTCATCTTTCCCATAGGACGCAAATGTGGAGGGTGGACACAGGTCTTCTGGGACGTGTGGCCAATGGCAGGGGATGGACATGCCCAGTGGCCACCTTTGCAACCTCCCAAAGTGACAGGCTGAAAGTGCATTTTCCTCTCCCATCCCTGAGGGTGACTCCTTGTGCTGGGTGGCAAGGATGGTGGTGGTGGTGGTGGTTATTATTTGGAGACAGACTCCTGCTCTGCAAGACCGGAGTGCATGGGCACTTTCATGGCCACGATGGACTCCAGCTGCTGGGCTCAGTCAATCCTCATGCCTCAGTCCCCAGAGTGGCTGAAAGCACAGGCCGGTGTCAGCATGCCCCGATAATTTTTTAATTTATTTTTGATGATCAATACGAGGTCTTGCCCCGTGTCCCAGGCTGGTGTTGAACACACAGTTTTTCTCCATCACTCGCCTGGGGCTCCGAAAAGGCGATATGCCAGGCTGAGCCCATGAGTCTGGACTGTGGTTGTGGTGGTGGTGGAGGCTCACAATATTATTCTGACTTGGAGTCACGCTCTGTTGCCCAGGCCAGAGCCCTGGGGCCTGCTCTCGGCCACCATGGCCTCCACTAGCTGGGCTCCGGCAATCCTCCCACAACAGCCTCCCAAGTGACTGGAAAGAAATGCCTATGCCACCAAGCTTGGCTCATTTATTTGGCTTCTTGTAGAAACGAGACCCCAACAAGGTGCACAGGCTCATCTTGAATCCATGGTCTCAAGTCATCCTCTTGCCTTGGTCTACCAGAACACCAGGATGACAGTGTGAGCCCCAGCACCTGGTCTCCACACTACTCTTGGAGCCCACCATGAGGCTCACTCCCTTTCGACAACTCGGGATCCCAGAGAAGGTGGACAAATTCACCCACCGAGTGCCCCACAGGGGCAGCACCTGGCACAAGATTATGTCCCTGCCAGGGCGCTCACCCCTGCTGCCTTGTTTCCCAGGTTGGAACTGCTCACTCCTCACAGGGGGCACCTCGGAGAAAGGGAGGATAAGATTCTAGAACCTTCGTTGTGGTGGGGGCAGTCGGGTGACTCATGCCTATCTCCTTGACACTGGGGGAGGTTGAGATGGGAAGATGGCCAGAACCCAGGAAGTTCAGTCCAGGCTGGACACCATAACAAGCCCCCCACCTCGACCCCTTATCAAAACCCAGAAAACCTTGGGTGAGGCCCTGCTTTGGCAGTAGGATCAACTCTGACCCAGAGTTCAAAAACAGTCAGGAGACCAGGATGTTGATCATATGGAAAGCCTGAGAATGCAGCAGTTTGGGAGGCCCAGGCAAAGAGGATGGTCTGAGTTGGGGGGGTTGAGCACAGCCTGGGCAACCTAATGAGGAATGAAAAGAAAGAAAGAAGGAAAGAAAGAAAGAAAGAAAGAAAGAAAGGAAGGAAGGAAGGAAGGAAGGAAGGAAGGAAGGAAGGATGAAAGAAAGAAAGGAAATAAAGAAAGAAATCCATTCTCCCACAAAACTTCTGCCCTCAGTTCTTTCCCCACGCCCCCCCGCATGTGAATGTCCCCCAAGCTAGGCATCTTTCAACCCCAACCACCCGCAAGTGGCTGCACCCACTTTGTTGCCAAGGCTCCCTGGATTGGTTACTGCTGGCTATCCTCTCTGAGGTGTGAAATGTGACCCAGGCAGGTCGACCCTCTGACTCGGCAACAAGGACCTCACCCGGGGAAATTTCTTTCCCCCAATCCCATTTTTCCTGACTCTAAAGCCAGTCGTCCTGTGTACACATCATGTGCAGTTGAGAATCTGTGTACTATTCTGATGTTTTGGGAGACAGGATCTGACTCTGTGACCCGAGCTGGGGCCAGGAGACACGATTGTCAATCACTGCCAGCCATGAAATCATGGGCTCCGACTATCCTCCCGCCTCAGCTTCTGCAGTGGCCAGAATGAAGGGCATCTCGACCCTAGACCCATTTTTTGGATGTGTGTGGAAACGGGGTCGCCCTGCATGATCCGGGTGGGCCTTGGGCTCGTGTATTCCCACCATCCTCCCGCCTCGGCCTCCCAGAGAACTGGAATTTCACATGTGGATCACTGTGCAAGGCCTTCTGGTTCATTTTTGATGAAGGTTCATGGCAGGGTTCTGGGTCTCAGCCTCATCATCCTAGCACTTTGGGAGGTCAAGGCCAGTGGCTGGCCTGAGTCGAGACCCGCCCAGACACCTCAGTGAGACTCGTCTCTACCCTTCATCCCAAATGAGCCATGTGTGGTGGTGCACGCCCCTCATTCCAGCTCCTCAGACAACAGAGGAAAGGATCACAGGGACTCAGCAGGCCAAGGCTGTAGTGGCCAGAAGCGAGACACCGCCCTCCATCCTGGGCGATGGAGTGAATCTTCTACTCAAAGAAAAAATTAAAAAAGGAAAAAAAGAGCATCCATTTGTGTATGGAGTTAGGATCATCGTGAACAGATAGAGATCATTTGGGAAAGAGGCCCCAGTCTTGGGCCTAGAGTTCCCAAAAGATGTTTTATTGGCAGACAATTGGACTGTGGCCTTGGGAGACTGAAGTAGGGAAGCACTGGGGTCCATGTGTTCAAGACCAGACTGGGCCACTTAGAGAGTTCTTATCACTCCCCAGAATGCAAACACTGGATTTGCATGTGGTGGAACCCTCAGTTCCTTTTACGCAGGATGGAGTGTCCTCCATCCCTGAGACAGCTGCGCCATCACCAAAAGAACGATCAAGTCCATGCCAGGCATCGTGGCTCACGGCCGTCAGTCCCACTCCCTTGTAGGCTGAGGCAGAAGGCTGACTTGGCCCCGGGGTTTTAGACTAGCCCAGCAATGTGGCCAGACCTCGTCTCGGTGAGACATCCCCAAAATCGAGTCAGGCCTGTTGATCCCTGGAATCTCAGTTGCTTGGGGGCTGAAGAGGGAGGACCTCCTGAGCCCCGCAGATTGAGGCCCTAGGATCCATAATCATGCCACCATGCCACAGCCAGGCCGACAGAGACTCCGGTGACAAAAAATATGCCTCCCACGTGCATCAGGACAGGCGTTGATGGTTACCTGTGAAAGGTCCGTGAGGTTGGGGGATGATGGAGTGATCGGGAGAGGAAGGGGCCCTCTCACCACCCAAAGGTGGCAGACTGGTCACTGGAACATGGGCTCACCACAGTATTGCTGAACCACTTTGATTGCTCTGTGCCTGATGGCCATCCTAACTCGGGGCCATTTGTTCTGTGAGCTCATACATGTCTAGGCCATGGGGAATGAGTGTGGAGGGTTTAGGCAGGCCTTCTGGGACATGTGGCCAAAGGTGCAGGGCGAACTTGCCCAGTGGCCACCTTCGAAATCTCCCACAAATGACAGGGGGAATAGAGCCTTTTTCTCTTCCATCCCTGAGGGTGACTCCTCAAGCTGGATGGCAGGGGTGGTGGTGGTGGTGATAATTATTATTTGGAATCGGAATCCTGCTCTGTTGCCCAGGTCTTAGCACAGGGGCACACTCACGGGCAACATGGACTTCACCTGCCAGGCTCAAGTGATCATCCTGCCTCAGACCCCTGAGTGGCTGGAACCACAAGCCTGCACCACCATGCTCAGCTAATCTTTGAATTTCTTTTTCTTTTTTTTTTTAGAGTTGGAGTCTCACTCTGTCACCCAGACTGGAGTGTAGTGGCCACTCTCAGCCACCGCAGCCTCAACCTGCTGCACTCTGGCGATCCATCTACCTCAGCCTTCCAAGTAGCCGGAATTACAGGCATGTGCTACCACACCCAGCTGAATTTTTGATTTATTGTAGAGATGAGGTCTCACTGCCTAGGCCGGTCTCGAACCCGCAGGCTCACTCAATCCACTCACCTCAGCCTCCCAAAGGTGCGGAATTACAGGCTGAGCCACCGAGCACGGATTGGATTTATTTTATTTTTATTTATTTATTTATTTATTTTGAGTTGTAGTCTCACTCCATCACCCAGACTGGAGTGCAGTGGCTGCTCTCAGCCACCGCAGCCTCACCTACTGGGCTCCGGCGATCCTTCTCCCTCAGCCTTCCAAGTAGCTGGAATTACAGGCATGTGCTACCACACCCGGCTGATTTTTTTTTTATTTATTGTAGAGATGAGGTCTCGCCTGCCCAGGTGGTTCTCGAACCCGCGGACTCAGGCAATCCACTCACCTCAGCCTCCCAAAGGCACGGGATTACAGGCTAAGCCACCGAACCCGGCTGGATTTATTTTTCATGGCCGAGATTAGGTCTTCACCAGTGTCCCAGACTGGTCTTGAACACACAGACTCAGGCTGTTCACTCACCTTGACCTCTGAAGCGCCAGGGTGCCAGGCTGAGCCCCTGAGCCTGGCCTATGGATGTAGTGGTGGTGGTTGGTATCATCATACCGAGTCAGAGTCAAGCCTGTTGCCCAGGCTGGAGCACAGGGACCCATCTTGGCCACCACAGCCTCCACAAGCTGGGCTCTGGAGATCTGCCCTCCACGCCCTCCTGAGTGTCTGGAATGACAGGCGTGTTCCACCATACTTGGCTCATATTTTTGGCTTCTGGTAGAGATGAGGTCTCACCAAGTTGCCCATCTGATCTTGAAATTGGGGCTCAAGCCATCCTCATGCCTCGGCCTCCCAAATTGCCAGGTTGACCAGTAAGAATCCCAGTGCCTCACCTCCACACCAATCTTGGGGCCTCACCATGAGGCCCGCTCTCTTCAGATGACCTGGGACCCTGGAGAGGACCACTTGAGTGACCTGCTGAGCCCACCCCTGGGGAGTGCCTGCCACAGGGGCATATCTCCACTGGGGCGCAGACCCCTCTGCCTTCCTCAATCCCCAGGGTGTTCCTGCTTGCTCCTACCAGTGTCCTCCTTGGGAAAAGGGAGGGCATGACTCTCAAACCATCGGGGGGACTGTCCAGGAGACTCACACCTGTCTCCTCGGCACTCAGGGAGGTTGAGATGGGAAGATGGCCAGAGTCCGGGAGCTGAGACCAGGCTGGACACCATTGCAAGCCCCTACCTTGACCCCAAGCAAAACCCAAAATTACTTGTCTGAGGGCAGGCCTCTGCAGGAGGAATGTCTCAACCCCAGAGTTCAAGACCAGGCATGAAGACCAGGATGTCAACCAAACGGAAAGCCTGTGATAGCAGAGTTTGGGAGACTGAGATAGAAAGGAAGGACCGAGTTGGGCAGTTTGAAAGCAGCCAGGGCTAACAAGTGAGGAAACAAAAGAGAGAGAGAGGAAAAGAAAGAAAGACAGAAAGAAAGAAAGAAAATCTAAGTCAACAAAGAAATCTATTCTTTTGCAATTCTTCTACCCACAGTCCTTCCCCCCCACCACACCCACATACGAGGGTACCCCTCACTCAGCACCTTCCAGGCTCAACCTCCCCAATGGCTGCCCCCAATTCATTGCATTCATTCTCGAGGCTCCCTGGCCAGGTTCCTGCCGGATCTCCTCTCTGAGTTGAGAAATGTGCCCCAGGCAGGCCAACCATCGAACTCGGCAATAAGGAACTTCCACCAAAGAAGGCCAGGGACACATCCCTCACCTGGGGACATTTCTTTCCCCCAATCCCATTTTTCCTGGTTCTAAAGCCAGTCTCCCTGTGAACACACTACACACAGTGGAAATCTGTACAATTCTGATGTTTTGGGAGACAGGGTCTTGCTCTGTGGCTGTTGAGGACCTGGGACAGGACTGTCATTTGCCACCAAGCTGGAAATCGTGGGCTCCAGTGATCCTCCCACCTCATCCTCTGGAGAGGCCTGGAAGACCTATACCTCAAACCCAGGCTCCCTGTTTGGATGGGTGTGGAAACGGGGTCTCCATGTGTGGCACAGGCTGGCCTTGGGCTCCTGCGCTCCAGTCATCCTCCTGCCTCAGCCTCCCAGAGTAATGGGAATTCAACCATGGGCCACTATGCCAGTCCTTGGGTGAGGGCAGGCCTCAGCGGGAGGATTGTCTCTGGCCCAGAGTTCAAGACCATGTAGGAACACCATCATGTTGACCAAACTGAAAGCCTGTGATCACAGCAATTTGGAAGGCAGGCTGAGAATATGTCCAGAGTTGAGTAGTTTGAGAGCAGCCTGGGACACCTAGTGAGGAAAGAAAGAAAGAAAGAAAGAAAGAAAGAAAGAAAGAAAGAAAGAAAGAAAGAAAGAAAGAAAGAAAGAAAAAAAAGAAAGAAGGAAGGAAGGAAGAGAAGAAGGAAAGAAAGAAAGAAAGAAAGAGAAAGAGAGAGAGAGAGAGAGAGAGAGAAAGAGAGAAAGAAAGAAAGAAAGAAAGAAAGAAAGAAAGAAAGAAAGAAAGAAAGAAAGAAAGAAAGAGGGAAATCCATTCTCCTGCAAAACTTCTGCCCTCAGTAATTCCCCCATCACCCGCACATGTGAAGGTCCCCCAAGCTCGACACCTTCCAGTCCATATCCCCACTAATGACTGCCCTTGCTTTGGTGTGGGAATTCCCAAGGCTCTGTGGCCAGGTTCCTGCCGGCTCTCCTCTCCGAGGTGGGAAATGTGGCCCAGGCAGCCTGACCCTCTGACTAGGCAATGAGGACCTTCTGCCAAGAAAGCCCAGGGACAGATCCCTCACCCAGGAACATTTCATCCCACCCAATCCTATTTTTCCTGGCTCTAAAGTCAGTCGCCCTGTGAACACACCATGTGAAATTGAGAATCTGTGTATGATTCTGATGTTTTTGGAGACAGGGTCTGGCTCTGTGGCCCAGACTGGGACCCGGGGACACGACCTAGGTTCACTGCCAGTCTCAATTTTGTGAGCTCTTACAATGCTCCCACCTCAGCCTCTGGAGTGGCTGGGACGATGGGAATTCCAAGTGGGTGATGCCACATTAGGCTATCTGTTTCATTTTCAATGAAGAATTGTGGCTGGGTTTGGGGGTTCAGCCTCATCATCCCAGCGCTTTGGGAGGCTGAGGCCAGTGGCCAGCCCCAGCTCACAGGCCATGAGCTGCCCAGGCAACTCAGTGAGACCTCATCTCTAACCTCTATCCCATATGAACTGGGCGTGGTGTCATGAGCTTCTCGTTCTGGCTTCTCAGATGATTGGGCTGGGAATTATCACCAAAGCCCAGCGTGCTGAGGCTGCAGTGGCCAGGAGTGAGCCACTGCTCTCCAGCCTGGTTGACAGAGTGAGAATCCATCTCAAAAAAAAATTGAAAGGAATGAAAAGAAGAGCATTCATTTGTGTATCGAGTTTGGATTATCATGAGCAGAGATCATTGGGGAAGGAGGCTGCAATCTTGGACATAGAGTTCCCGAAGTATGGTTAATCAGCAGACAATCATGCTGTGACTTTGGGAGGCTGAGGTGGGTAACTGCTGGAGCCCAGGAGTTCAAGACCAGCCTGGGTCACATAGCGAGACTTCATCACTCCCCAGAACACAAACTCTCAAGTTGCACATGGTGGAGCCCATGGTCCCAGCTACAAGGTATGCAGTGGCCTCCATCCTGGGGTGTGTCTTTGCATTGCT
>NW_007252918.1:769533-788826 GCF_000164805.1 Carlito syrichta
TGTGAGCTCTTACAATGCTCCCACCTCAGCCTCTGGAGTGACTGGGATGATGGGCACCTCGACTCCAGACCCCCTGTTTCAATGGGTGCTGAGATGGTGTTTCCCTGCATGGCCTGGGCTGGCTTTGGACTCTTGGGCTCCAGCCAGACTCTTGCCTCTGCCTTCCAGTGTGGGAATTCCAGGCGGGTGATGCCACACCAGGCCTTCTGTTTCATTTTCGATGAAGGATCGTGGCTGGGTTCGGGGGCTCAGCCTCATCATCCCAGCACTTTGGGAGACTGAGACCAGTGACCAGCCCCAGCTTGCAGGCCATGACCTGCCCAGGCAACTCAGTGAGACCTCGTCTCTAACCTCTATCCCATATGAACTGGGCATGGTGTCACATGCCTCTTGTTCCGGCTCCTCACATGGCAGGGCTGGGAATTCTTGCTGGAGCCCAGTGTGCTGAGGCTGTGGTAGCCAGGAGTGAGCCACTGCTCTCCAGCCTGGGTGAGAGAGTGAGAATCCATCTCAAAAAAAAAAAAAAAAGAAAGGAACGAAAAGAAGAGCATTCATTTGTGTATCGAGTTGGGATTATTGTGAACAGAGATCATTGGGGAAGGAGGCTGCAACCTTGGACATAGAGTTCCCGAAATATGATTAATCAGCAGATAATCATGCTGTGACTTTGGGAGGCTGAGGTGGGTGACTGCTGGAGCCCAGGAGTTCAAGACCAGCCTGGGTCACATAGCGAGACTTTGTCACTCCCCAGAACGCAAACACTCAAGTTGCACATGGTGGAGCCCATGGTGCCAGCTACAAGGTATGCAGTGGCCTCCATCCTGGGGTGTGTCTTTGCATTGCTCCCACCAACAGCAAATACCAGTCCAGGCCAAGCACCGTGGCTCATGGCCATCAGACTGGTGCCCTGGGAGTGCGAGGTGGGAGGCTGCCTGAGTCCCAGGGTCAGAGATCAGCACAGGCACTGTAGCCAGAACTCTTCTCAGCGTGAGGTCCCCAAAATCGAGACAGGCGTGTGGACCCTGAGACTCAGCTGCTTGGGGGCCAAGGCTGGAGGACCACCTAAGCCCCTCAGGTAAAGGCTCCAGTAGTCATGATCTTGCAGCTGCACCACAACCCTATTGACGGATACTCCAGTCACAAAAAAGTTGCCTCCCATGTGTTTCATGACGGGTGTCCACACCTCCCCAGGGAAAAGTCTGCATGGGTGGTGGATGATGGTGTGATTTGGAGAGGAAGGGGCCCTCCCCCTGCCTGAAGGTGGCAGACTGGGTGACTGGAACCTGTCCTAGTCATGGTGTTGCCAGACCACCATGATCGCTCTGTGACTGACAGCCGCCCTAGCTCGGGGCCATCTGTTCCTTGTGCTCAAATGCATCTTTGCATGGGACATGAGTATGGAGGGTGGAGGCGGGTCTTCCAGGGCACATGACTGAAGGCATGGGATGGACGTTCCCAGTGGCCACCTTCCAAATCTCTCATGAACGATAGGCCAGAAAGTGAGTTTTCCTCTCCCATCACTGAAGAAGACTCCTTGGGCTGGGTGTCAAGGGTGGTGGTGATGGCAGTGGTTATAATTATTATTATTTGGAGTTGGAATCTCACTCTGTCACCCAGGTCAGAGTGCAGGGACACGCTCATGGCCACTGCAAACTCCACCTGCTGGGTTCAGGATATCCTACCACCTTGGTCCCTCAAGTGACTGGAACCACAGACCTGAGCCACCTCATCTGGCTAATCTTTTGATTTATTTTTGATGCAGAGATGAGATCTCACCCAGTGTCCTGAGGTTGGCTTGAAACCACAGGCTCAGGCCGTCCAATTGGCTGGGCCTATGAAGGGCCAGGATGCCAGGCTGAGTCCCTGAGCCCAGCCTGTGGTTGTGATGGTGGTGGTTGGTATTAGTATTCTGAGTCGGGGTCCCCCTCTGTTGCTCAGGCCAGAGCATGGGACCTGCTCTCGGCCACTGTGGTCTCGACTACCTGGGTTCTGGTGATCTTCCCTCTGCAACCTCACTAATGGCCAGAACAACAGACATACGGCTCCATGCTTGGCTCATTTTGTTGGTTTCTTGTAGATACAATGTCTCACCATGGTGTTTGGGCTGGTCTCGAAACCATGGGACTCAGGCCATCCTCTCACCTCAGTCTCCCAAAGCACCAGGGTGACCAGTGTGAACCCCCGTGACTGGCTTCCACACCCCTCACAGGGCCCCATAGTGAGGCCCGCTCCATTCACATGACCCAGAACCCAGAGAGGGCAGCCTGAGTTCCTTCCAAGCCCACCTACAGAGGAGCACCTGGCACAGGGGCGTGACTCTGCCAGGGTGCCCACCCCTCTGCCTGCCTCATTCCCCAAGGTGTACCCACTCATTCCTCCCAGGGGCCACCTTGGAGAAAGGGAGGGCATGACTCTTGAACCATCGGGGGGTCCAACGGGCAACTGATGCCTGTCTCCTTAGCACTCAGGGATGCCAAGATGGGAAGATGGCCAGAGCCTGGGAACTGAGACCAGGCTGGACACCATAGCAAGCCCCAACCTTGACCCCAAGAAAAACCCAGAAAACATATGGTGAGGGCAGGCCTGTGCAGGAGGATCGCCTCAGGTCCAGCATTCAAGAACAATCTGGAAAACCAGGATGTCGCCCAAAATGAAAGCCTGTGATATCAGTAGTTTGGGAGGTCAAGGCCAATAGGAAGGACCGAGTTGGGCAGTTAAATAGCCAGGGTTACCTAGTGAGGAAATAAAAGTGAGAGAGAGAGGCAAACAAAGAAAGAAGGAACAAAAGAAAGAAACTCATTATCCTGCAATCCCCTGCAATGCTTCTTCCCTGAGTTCTTCTCTCTCACCCCCCCTACATGTGAGGGTCCTGCAAGCTTGGCACCTTCCAGACCCAAACCCCAAATTGCTGCCCCCACTTTGGTGTGGGACTTCCCGAAGCTCCCTGGGTGGGTTTCTGCTAGCTCTCCTCTCCGAGGTGAGAAAAGTGCTCCAGGCAGAAGACCCTCATACTTGGCAATGAGGACCTCTCAATATAAAGTCCAGGGACACATCCCTCACCCAAGGATATTTTTTCCAACCCAATCCCATTTTTTCTGGCTCTAAAGTCAGTCACCCTGTGAACAAACCATGTGCAGTTGAGAATCTGTCTATGAATCTGATATTTTTGGAGATAGAGTCTGGCTCTGTGGCCCAGGCTGGGGCTTGGAGACACAACCGTCATTCACTGCCAGCCTCAAAATTGCAGGCTCTGGTGATCCTTCTGCCTCAGCCTTTGGAGTGGTCACCATGATGGACACCTTGACCCCAGACCCCCTTTTCGGATGGGTGCAGAAACGGGTTCTTCCTGTGTCACCTGGGCTGGACTTTGGCTCTTGGGCTGCAGTCATACTGCTGCCTTGGCCTCTCAGAGTGCTGGGATTCCAGGTGTGGGCTGCCACACCATGCCTTCTGGCTCAACCTACGTATCCCAGCACTTTGGGAGGCCAAGGCCAACAGCCAACCAAAGCCCATGGGCCAAGACCTACCAGGGTACCTTGGCAAGACCTCTTCTCTACCCTCCATCCCAAATTATCCAGGTGTTGTGGTGCACACCTGTTCTTCAGGCTCTTCAGAAGGACAGGAAAATGCTCACCAGAGCCTGGTGGACCTAGACTGCACTGGCCAGGAGCAAGCCACCGCCCTCCAGCCTGGGCAACCAAATGAGACTTCGACTCAATGAAAAAAAGGAAAAAATGAAAAGAAAGAAGAGCATCCATTTGTGTGTGTAGTGGGGATCATCATGAACAGACAGAGATCATTTGGGAAGGAGACCTCAGCCTTTGGCCTAGAATACCTGAAAGACGATAAATAAGCAGACAATCGAGCTGTGGATTTGAGAGGCCAAAGCAGGGGACTGCTGGAGCCAGGTAGTTCGAGACCAGCTTGTGCCATGTTGTGAGACCTCGTCGCTCCCCGGAAAACAAACACTGGAGTCGCACGTGGTGGCACTCGTGGTCCCAGCTACATGGGATGTGGTGGCCTCTGTCCTGGGTTATTCTTTTGTGTTGCCCCCACTGACAGAATGTGCCAGTCCAAGACTTGCATCATGGCTCATGGCTGTCAGCCCCACACCCTGGGAGACCAAAGTGGGAGGCTACCTGAGACCAGGTTTGGAGACAAACCTGGGTGACATGGCCAGACGTCATCTCTGCATTAGGTCCCCAAAATCGAGTCAGTCGTGGTGGCCCCTGGAGTCCCACCTTCTCAGGGTCTGATACAGAAGGATCACCTGAGCCCTGCAGGTCAATGGCCCTGGAGCAACGTATGTGCCCCAGCCAGTCCGAGGGAGACTCGCTGACAAAAGACGTTTCCCATGTGCATCAAAATGGGCAATCATGGTGACCCAGGGAAAGGTCCATGTGGGTGGGTGAGGATGGAGAGATTGGGAGAGGAAGGGGCCCTCCCTTCACCCGATGGTCTTGGCTTTTGGAACTTGGGCTGACTGAGGCATTTCCTGTCCACCTTGATGTCTCTGTGCCCGGTGGACACCCTCGCACAAGACCGTCTGTTCCATGGGATCACACACATCTTGCTGTGGGGCATAAGTGTGGAGGGTTAGGAAGGCCTTCTGGGTAGTGTGGCCAAAGGCGCAGGCCCTAAGTGCCCCGTGGCCACCTTTGAAAATTCCCCTGAACAATAGACTGGAAATTGCCCTTTCCTCCCCCATCCCTGAGGGTGACACCTCATGCTGGGTGGCAGGGGGTGGGGGTAATAGTGGTGCTGGTGATTATCATTATTGGAGTCAGAATCCCACTCATTTGCCCAGGCCAGAGAGTAGGGGCACACTCATGGCCACAACGAACTCCACCTGCCATGCTAAGGCAATCCTCCCACCTCAGCTCCCCGAATGACTTGAACCACAGTCCTGCACCACCACGCCCAGCTAATCTTTGAATTTATTCTTGATGCCGAGATGAGGTCTCACCCTGCCTGTGTCCCTGGATGATATGGAATCCACAGTCTTAGGCCATCCATGCACCTTGGTCTATGAAGGACCAGGATGCCAGTCTGAGCTCCTCAGTCCGGCATGTGGTTGTGGTGGTGTTGCTGGTTGGTATTATTATTCTGAGTCAGAGTCCAGCTCTGTTGCCCAGGCTAGAGCACAGGTTCCCATACTCGGTCACTGTGGCCTCTACCGGCTGTGTTCCAGTGATCTTCCGGCCGTGGCATCCAGAGTGGCTGGAATGAGAGGCGTGTGCCACCATGTTTGGCTCATTTTTTGGCTTCTTGAAGAGATGAGGTCTCACTAAGGTGCCCGGGGTGGTCTTGAACCCGGGGGCTCAGGCCATCCTCTCATCTCAACATCAAAGAGTGCCAGGATGACAGGCATGAGCACCCAGGCCTGGCCTCCACACTCCTCTTGGGACCCCACCACGAGGCCCACTCCCTTCTGATGACCTGGGACCCCAGACAGTGCAGCTGGAGTCCCCCATTGAGCCCTGCCAAGGGGGAGTGCTTGGTGCAGGGGTATGTCTCCACCAGGGTGTCCACCCCTCTTCCCTTCTTGTTCCCCAGGGTCAACCCGCTCACTCCTCCCAAGGACCCTTGGGGAAAGGGAGGGCATGACTATCAAGCCTTCTTGGGGGGGTGATGGCCGGGCAACTCACTCCTGTCTCCTTGGCACTCAAGCAGGCCAAGACGGAAGGATGGCCGGAGACTGGGAGCTCGAGACCAGGCTGGACAGCATAGGAAGCCCCCACCACGACCCCAAGGAAACCCAAAAAACCTTAGGTGAGGGCCAGCCTTGGTGGGAGAATCACCTACAGCCCAGAGTTCAAGACCAGACAGGAAGACCAAGATGTTGGACAATGGAAAACCTGTGATCCCAGCACTTTGAGAGTCCCAGTTCGAGAGGATGGCCTGAGTTGGGAGGTTTGAGAGCAGCCTGGGCATCCTAGTAGGAAGGAAAAGAAAGAAGGAAAGAAAAAAGAAAGAAAGAAAGAAAGAAAGAAAGAAAGAAAGAAAGAAAGAAAGAAAGAAAGAAAGGAAGGAAGGAAGGAAGAAAGAAAGAAAGAAAGAGAAAGGAAGAAAGAAAGAAAGAAATCCATTCTCCTACAAACCTTCTGCCCTCAGTCTTTCACTCCCTCATGTGAGAGTCCCACAAGCCTGACACCTTCCAGACCCAATGCCCCCAGTGGCTGCCCCCTCTTTGGTGCATGAGTTCCCCAGGCTCCCTGGCCTGGTTTCTGCCAGCTCTCCTCTCCAAGGATATAAATGTGGCACAGGCAGACCAACCCTCCCACTCAGCAACGAGGACATCCACCAAGAAATGCCAGGGACACATCACTCACCCAGGGACATTTCTGTCCCCCAATTCCATTTTTCCTGGCTCTAAATCCATTCACCCTGGGGATATAGCATGCACAGTTGAGAATCTGTGTATGATTCTGACGTTTTTGGAGACAGGATCTGGCTCTGTGGCCCAGACTGAGGGGCTGGGACATGACCATTGTTCACTGCCATCCTCGAAATTGCAGGCTCCAGCAATCCTGCAGCCTCAGCCTCTGGTTTGGTCAGGACGACAGGCACCTGGATCACAGACACCATGTATGGATGGCTGCGGAGACAGGGTCTCCCCGCATGGTCCCGGCTGGGCCTTGCGCTCCTTGTGCTCCAGCCAAACTTCCATCTCGGCCTCCCAGAGCACTGGGATTACAGGCATGGGCCTCAGCACCTGGCCTTCTTTTTCATTTTCAATGAAGGATCGAGGCTGGCCTCAGGGGCTCAGCCTCATCATCCCCGCATTTTGGGAGGCCGAGGCCAGCGGCCGGCCCTAGCCTATGGTCAGAGACCTGCTTGGACAACTTGGCGAGACCTCTTGTCTCCTTTCCATCCCAAATGAGTCAGGTGTGGTGGCATGCCACTGTTTTTCTGACTCCTTGGTAGTCCGGGTAAAATCTCGCCAGAGCCCGGCGGGCTGAGGCTGTTTTGGCCAGGAGTGATCCACTGCCCTGCAGCCTGGGCAATGGAGTGACACTCTTACTCAAAGAAAAAAGGAAAAAAGGGAAAAAAGGAAAAAAAAAAGAATAGTATCCATTTGTGTGTGTAGTGTGGATCATCATGAACAGAGATGATTTGGAAAGGAGGCCCCAGGCTTGGGCTTAGTATTCCTAAATGATGGAAGATTTGCAGAAAATTGGGCTGTGGCTTTGAGAGGCCAAGGTGGTGGACCACTAGAGTCTGGGAGTCCGAGACCAGCCTGGGCCATGTAGCGAGACCTCGTCACTCCCGGGAATGTACACACAGGAGTCGCATGTAGTAGTGCCCACAGTCCCGGACACAGGATGCAGTCACCTTCATCCTGGGGCATTCCTTTGCATCACCTCTGCTGAGAGAACATGTGAGTCCAAGTTGGGCACCATGGTACATGGCCCTTAGCCGTGCACCCTGGGAGGCCAAGGTGGGAGGCAGCCTGAGTCCAGGGATGGGAGACCAGCCCGGGTCATGTGGAAAGACTTCGTCTAGGTGAGAAGTCTTCAAAATCGAGTCAGGCATGGAGACCCCAGACTCCCAGCTCCTGAAACCCAAGACGGAAAGACCACCTGAGCCCGCAGGTTGAGGCCCTGGGAGCCACAATCATGTCGCTGCACCCCAGTCTGGCTGACGGAGATTCAGGCAACAAAATAGACGCCTCCCAGGTGCCTCATCATGGGCAGCCACAGCTCCCCAGGGAAATGTCCACATTGGTGGGGGAGGATGGTGTGATCAGGAGAGGAAGGGGCCCACCACCCACCCAAAGTTGGCAGACCAGGCAACTGGAACCTGGGCTGTCCATGGTGTTCCCTATCACTATGATTGCTCTGTGCCCAAGAGCCACCCTAAATCAGGGCTGTCTCTTCCGTGAGCTCACACATGTGTTTTTCATGGGGAACCAATGGGGAGGGTGGAGGTAGGCCTTGTGGGACACGTGGCCAGGTGTATGGTACGGACGTGCCCAGTGGCCACTTTTGAAAACTCCCACAAGTGACAGGTAGGATAGTGCCTTTTCCTCTCCCATCACTGAGCATGACTCCTTGCGTTGTATGTCTGCAGTGGTGGTGTTGACGGTGGTGGTGACAATGATTAATTGAAGTCGAAATCCCACTTTGTTGCCCAGGCCTGAGTGCCAGGGCATGCTCAAGGGTACTGAGGACTCTACTTGCTGGGCTCAGGCTAACCTCCCACCTTGGCCCCCGAGTGACTGGAACCACAGGCATGTGCTACCACACGCAGCTAATCTTTGGATTTATTTTTCATGGCCGAGATGAGGTCTCTCCCAGTGTCCCAGGCTGGTCTTGAACCCGCAGGCTCAGGACATGCACTCGTTTGGCCTCTGAAGTGCTAGGATGCCAGACAGAGCCCCTGAGCCAGGACTGTGGTTGTTGTGGTGGTGGTGGTTGGTATTCATATTCTGAATTGGAGTCCTGCTCTGTCCCCCAGGCCAAAGCACAGGGGCCCACTCTCGGCAACTGCAGCCTCCACCATCTGGGTTCCAGCAATCCTCCTGCTATGACCTCCAGAGTGGCTTGAAAGACAGGTATGCACCACCTCACTCTGCTCATTTTTTGACTTCTTGTAGAGACGGGGTCTCGCCAAGTTACCCGGCCTGGTCTCAAGCCAGGGGACTCAGTCCAACCTTTCACCTCAGCCTCCCAAAGTGCCTGGGTGACAGGAATGAGCCCCTGTGCCAGGCCTTCACATCCCTCTCGGGGCCCTACCACCAGGTGGGCTCCCTTCAGACCACCTGGTACCCTGGGGATGGTGGCCAGAGTCACACATCAAGCCTGCCCCAGGGGAGTGCCTGGCACAGGGGCATGTCTTCCCCAGGGCACCCACACCTCTTCCCACCTCGATCCCCAGTGTGGGCCTACTGGCTCCTCCCAGTGTCTGCCTCAGGTAAAAGGAGGGCGTGACTCTCAAACTGTCTGGGAGACTCACATTTGTCTCCTCAGCACTCGGGGAGACTGAGACTGGAAGATGGCTGGAGACTGGGAGCTGAGACCAGGCTGGACACCATAGCAAGCCCCCACAATGACCCCAAGCTAAACCCAGAAAACCTTGGGTGAGAGCAGGTATCATCAAGAGGATCATCTCCGGCCCAGAGTTCAAGACCAGGCAGCAATACTGGGTTGCCGCCCAAATGAAAAGTCTGTGATCACAGCAATTTTGGAGGCCCAGGCCTAGAGTATGGCCCGAGTTGTGGAGTTTGGGAGTAACCTTGCCAACCTAGTGAGAAAAGAAAAGAAAGAAAGAAAGAAAGAAAGAAAGAAAGAAAGAAAGAAAGAAAGAAAGAAAGAAAGAAAGAAATCCATTTTCCTGAAAACTTTCTGCCCTCATTCCTTCCCTCCTAGCCCCCCAACATGTGCGGGCACCCAAGCTTGGGACCTTCAGATGCCAACCCCCCAAATTCCTGCCCCAGCTTTGGTGTGGGTTTTCCTGAGGCTCCCTGGCCAGGTTCCTGCCCACTCGCCTCTCTGAGGTGAGAAATGTGCCCCAGGCAGGCCGACTCTCAGACTCGGAAACAAGTACCTTTCACCAAGAAAGTCCAGGGACACCTCCCTCACCTGGGGACAATTCTTCCACCCGAATCTCATTTTTCTTGGCTCTAAAGCCAGTCCCTCGGTGAACACACCATGCGCAGTTGAGAATATGTGTATGATTCTGAGGTTTTTGGAGACAGGCTCTGGCTCTGTGGCCTAGCCTGGAGCCCAGGGACATGATCATCTTTCACGGCCATCCTCAAGTCTTGGTCTCCAGTGATCTTCCCACCTCAGCCTGCAGAATGGCCAGAAAATGGGCGCCTCGACCCCAGACCCCTTGTTTGGAGGGGTGCAGAGACGGGGTCTCTCTGCACTGCACAGTGCTGGCATGGCTCCTGGGCTCCAGACATCCTCCCTACTCGGCCTTCCAGAGCTCTGGAGTTCCAGGGTGGGGCACCACACCAGGCTATCTGTTTCATTTTTGACGAAAGTTCAAGGCCTGGCTCAGGGGATCAGCCTCGTCATCCTAGTCCTTTGGGAGGCTGACACCAGCGGTCATCCTGAGCCCTCTGGAGGAGATCCTCCCTGGCACCTCAGCGAGACCTCATCTCTACCACTCATCCCAAATGAGTCGGGCATGGAGAAGCGTGCCTGTAGTTTCTGCTCATCGGAAGCTGGGGAAAGTCTTGCTGGAGCCTGGCGGACTGATGCTGTGGTGGCCGGGAGCGAGCCACCACACTCCAGACTGGGTATCAGAGTTTGACTCTGACTCAAAGTAAAAAAGGAAAAAAAGGAAAAAAAAGAAGAGCATCCATTTATGTATGGAGTTGAGATCATCGTGAACAAACGAAGATCTTTTGGGAAGGAGGCCTCAGGCTTGGGCGTAGAGTTCCCGAAAGATGATGGATCGGCAGACAATTGGGTTGTGGCTTTGGGAGGCCAAGGCAGGGGACTGCTCGATCCCAGGATTTTGAGACCAGTCTAGGCCACATAGTGAGACCTCGTCGCTCCCCAGAACACAAGAGCCCTGCATGGTAGCACCTGCATTCCCAGATAAACAGGATATAGTGGCCTTCATTCTGGGGCTTTCCTTTGTGTCACCCAAGCCGACAGAATGTGTGAGTCCAGGCCAGACTCCATGGATCACAACCATTAGCCCTGTGTCCTGGGAGGCAGAGGCATGAGGCAGCCTGAGTCCAGGGGTCGTATTCCAGTCAGGGCAACATGGACAGACCTTCTCTTGATGAGAGGTCTCCAAAATTGCAACAGGCATAGTGGCCCCCAGAGTCCCAGTTCCTCGGGGTCTGAGGCAGGAGGACCACCTGAATCCCGCAGGTTGAGATCCCGGGATCAATATTTTGTAGCAGTGCCCCATCCTGGCTGCTGGAGACTCCGGTGACTGAAAGACAGCTCCCACGTGTGTCAAGATGGGCATCCCCGTCTCCCCAGTGAATGGTCTGCAAGGATGGGGGACAATGGAGTGATTGGGAGAGGAACTGGCCCTCCCCACGCCTGATGGTGGCAAGACTGGCCGACCAGAACCTGGGCTGGCCATGGCGTTGCTGTACCACTTTGATCATTCTGTGCCCGATGGCCGCCCTAACTCGGGTCCATCTGTTCCCTGAGCTCACATGCATCTTTGGCATGAGGCACGAGTGGGGAGGGTGGATACCAGCCTTCCGGGGCATGTGGCTGAAGGTACAGGACAGACATGCCCGATGGCCACCTTTGAAAACTCCCATGAACAACAGGCGGGATACTACCTGTTCTCTCCCATCCCTGAGGGTGACTCCTCACACTGGGTGGCAGGGGTGGTAGTGGTGCTGGTGCTGGTGATTATTTTTATTTGGAGTCATAATCCCACTCTGTCACCCAGGCCTGAGCGCAGAGGCAAGCTCATGGCCTCCATGGACTCCACCTGCCAGGCTCAGGCCATCCTTCGGACTCGGCCCCCTGATGGGCTGGAACCACAGGCCTGCACCACCATGCCCGTCTAATAGTAGGATTTATTTTTGTTGTCTGAAACGAAGTTTCACCCAATGTTCTGGACTGGTCTCAAACCCACAGGCTCTGGCCGTCCACTGGTCTCGGCCTCTGAAGGGCTGGGATGCCAGGCTGAGCACCTGAGCCTGACCTGTGGTTGTGGTGGTGATGGTTGGTGTTATTATTCTGAGTTGGAGTACCACTCTGTGGCTCAGGCTGGAGCACAGGGGCCAACTCTCGACCACCACTGCCTCCACATACTGGGCTCCAGCCATCCTTCCACCATGGTCTCACGAGTGGCCTGAGTGACAGGTATGTGCATGCCACCACGCTTGGCTCGTTTTTTTGGCTTCTTGTAGAGATGAGGTCTCGTCACGGTGCCCAGGCTGATATCAAACCCGGGGGCTCAGACCATCCTCTCGCTTCAACCTCCCAAAGTGACAGGGTGACAGATGTGCACCCTCACACCTGGTATTCACACCCGACTCAGGTCCTCACCATGAGACCCTCTCCCTTCAGATGACCTAGGGCCCCTGAGAGGGCAGCTGGAGTCACCCTCTGAGCCTGGCCCAGGGGAGCAACTGGCACAGGAGCATTTCTCTCCTTGGATGTCCACCCCTCTGCTGCCTTGATTCCCTGTGTGGACCTGCTTGCTTCTCCCAGCATTCGCCTCGGGGACAGGGAGGGCATGACTCTCAAACCTTGGAGCTACATTTCCCTAAAGATGGGGGATTGGCAAACAATTGGGCCGTGGCTCTGGGAGGCCAAGGTGGGAGACTGCTTTACCCCAGGAGTTCGAGACCCATGTGGGCCACATAGCGAAAACTCGTTGCTCCCTAGAATGCTGACACTGGAGTCATGTGTGGTGACTCTCATGGTCCCAGCTACACGAGATGCAGTTGCTTCCATCACAGGGTGTTCTTTTGTGTTGCCCCAACCGACAGAAAGTTCAAGTCCAGGCCAGCCACTGTGGCTCACAGCAGTCAACCCCATGCCGTGGGAGTCTGAGGCAGGAAGCTCACTGAGCCCTGGAGTCAGAGACCAGCCCAGACGTCATAGCCAGACCTCATCTCAGCCAGAGGTCCCCAAAATCTAGTCAGATGTGGTGGCTGTCAGAGTCCCGACTACTCGGGGGCTGAGGAGAGAGGACTGCCTGTGACCCGCAGGTAAAAGCCCAGGGAGCCACGATTGCACCACCGTGCCCCAGCCCGTGCAATGAAGATGAAAAAGACACCTCTCAAGAGCATCACGACGGGCGTCCATGGCTCCCCAGGTAAATATCAGGGTGGGCGAGGTGATGGAGTGATCGGGAAGGAAGGTGGCAGACTGGGCAACCAGAATCTGGGCTGGCCACAACATTGCTGGACCACCTTGATTGCTCTTTGCCTGACGACCGCCCAAACTTGGGGTCTTCTGTTCCATGAGCTCACATGTGTCTTTGGCATGGGGCACAGGTGTGGAGGGTGGAGGTAGGCCTTCTGGGATGCGTCACTGAAGGTCCTGGATGGACCTGCCCAATGGCCACGTTTGAAACCTCCCATGAATGACAGATGGGAAAGTGCATTTTCCTATTTCATCCTTGAGGGTGACTCATGCTGGGTGGCATGGGTAGTGGTGGTGGTTGTTAATATTAGTTGGAGTCAGAATCCCACTCTGTCTCCAAGGGCGGAGCACTGGGGTACAATTACAGCCACTGCAGACTCCCCCTCTGGGCTCAGGCAGTGCTCCCGCCTTGGCCTCCTTCATGGTTGATACCACAGGCCTGCACCACTATGCCTGGATAATCTTTGAATTTATTTTTGATGGCCAAGATGAGGTCTCACCCCATGTCACAGGCTGATGTCGCACCCACAGGCACAGGCCGTCCACTCACCTAGGCCTCCATAATGCCAGGATAACAGTCTGAGTCCCTCATTCTGACCTGTGATTATGGTGGTGGTGGTGGTTGGTATTATAATTCTGAGTCAGAGTCCTGCTCTGTCACCCAGGCTGGAGAGCAGAGGCCCACTCTCGGCCACTGCAGCCTCCACTGGCTGGGATTCAGCAATCCTCCCCCTGTGGCCTCCTGAGTGTCTGGTACAACAGCCGTGTTCCACCACTTTCGGCTCATATTTTTGGCTTCCTGTAGATACTAAGTCTCACCACGGTGCCCGAGCTGGTCTCAAACATGGGGGTTTAGTCCATCCTCTCACCTTGGACACCCAGAGTGCTGGGATGTCAGGTCTGAGTCCCCATGCTGGCCAACTCAGGCCATCCTGTTGGCCTATGCCTCCCAAACTGCTGCAATCACAGGCTTTCTATTTGGTATTCACACCCCACTCAGTGTGACCCAACAGGAGCTGCTGGAGACTCCGGCAATTGAAAGAAACCTCCTACGTGTGTCATGACGGGCATCCACTCTCCTCTCAGGACCCAACACGAGCCCTGCTCCCTTCCAATGACCAGGACCCTGGAGAGGATGGCCACAGTCTCTGGATGAGCCCTCCCTGGGGAGAATGCCTGAGGCAGCCTAGTGAGGAAAGAAAATAAAAGAAAAAAAAAGTAAGAAGGAAAAGAAGGAAGAAAGGAAGAGAGAAAGAGAGAGAGAGAAAGAAAGAAAGAAAGAAAGAAAGAAAGAAAGAAAGAAAAAAGAAAGAAAGAAAGAAAGAAAGAAAGAAAGAAAGAAATCCATTCTCCTGGAATCCTTTGCCCTCAGTCTTCCCTAGCCACTTCCACATGTGAGGGTCCCCCAAGCTCGGACCTCCCAGCCCCAACTTCCCCTCAATGGCTGCCCCCATTTTGGTGTGGGAGTTCCTGAGGCTCCCTGGTCGGGTTCCTGCTGGCTCTCCTCTCCAAGGTGAGAAATGTGTCCCAGGCAGGCTGACCCTCCTACTCGACAATGAGACCTTTCTGCTAAGAAAGGTGAGGGATACATCCCTCACTTGGGGACATTTCTTCCCTCCCAATCCCATTTTCCTGCATCTAAAGTCAGTCACACTGTGAAAACCCTACAAAATTTGAGAATCTGTGCATGATTGTGATGTTTTTGGAGAGAGAGTCTGGCTCTGAGACCCAGGTTGATGCCTGGGGACAAGACTGATATTCACTGCCAGGCTAGAAATTGCAGGCTTTAGTGATTCTCCCACCTCAGCCTCTGGAGTGGCCCAGATGATGGGCACCATGACCCCAGACCCCCTGTTTTGGATGGATGTGGAGACAGGGTCTCCCTGCATAGCCTGGGCCTCCCTTGGGCTCCTCGGTTCCAACCATCCTCCTGCCTTGGCTTCCCAGAGCGCTGGGATTTCAGCTGTTGGCTTTCATGCCCAACCTTCTGGTATCTTTTTGATGAAGTTTTGAGGCCGGGCTTGGGGACTCAACCTCTTTATCACAGTGCTTTGGGAGGCCGAGTCCAGCGGCCAGCCTGAGTCCACAGTCCAAGACTCTCCAGGGCAACTTGAGAGACCTCGTGTCTACCTCCATCCCAAGTGAGCTGGTATGGTGGCATGTACATATCAAACCATCTCCTCAGAAGATAGGGTAAAGCCTCGACAGAGCACGGTGGGCTGAGGCTTCAGTGGCCTACAGCAAGCCACCGTCATCCAGCCTAGGCGATGGAGTGAGATTCTGACTCAAAGAAAAAAAGAGAAAAGGAAAAAAGAAAAAAGATGCATATCCATTTGTGTATGGAGTTGAGATCATGGTGAACAGACAGAGAAAATTTGGAAAGGAGACCACTGCATTGGACCTAGAGGACCCCAAAGATGTTGGATCAGCAGACAATTGGGCTGTGGCTTTGGGAGACTGAGGTGGGGGAACGCTGGATCCCAGGAGTTGGAGACAAGCCTGGACCATGTAGTGAGACCTCGTTGCTCCCCAAAACGCAAAAACTGGAGTAGCGGGTGGTAGTGTTCACAGTCCTGGGTACACGGGACACAGAGGACTCTGTCCCACAGTGTTTCTTTGCATAGAAACTGTCAACAGAATGTGCGAGATCAGGCCAGGCAGAGTGGCCCATGGCTGTCAGCCCTGTGCCCTACAAGTCCAAGGTGGGAGGCTGCCTGAGCCCAGGGGTCGGAGACCAACTGGACAACATGGCCAGACCTCGTCTCGGTGAGGTGCCCCCCAAACCGAGTCTGGCGTGGTGGCCCGCAGAGTCCTGGCTGCTCGGGCCTGAGGTGGGAGGTAGGCCTAAGCCCCATATGCTGAAGCCCCTGGAGCCATGATCTTGCCACCGCACCCAACCCAGCCCACAGAGACTCCACTGACAAAAAAGATGCCTCTCACATGCGTAAAAATGTGCATTCACGGCTCCCCAGGGAAAGGTCCGCGTGGGAGTGGGACGATGGAGTGATCTGGAGAGGAAGGGACCCTCACCCCAGCCAAAGGTGGTAGACCAGGGAACTGGAATTAGGACTGTTCGCGGCATTGCCTTGATCACTCTGTTCCCGAAGACCACCCTAACTGGGGTACTTCTGTTCCGTGAGCTCAGAGGCATCTTTGCCTTGGGGCACAAATCTGGAGGGTGGAGTCAGGCCTTCTGGGGCGAGTGACTGAATGTGCAGGATGAACGTGCCCGATGGTCACCTTTGAAATATCCTGTGAATGACAGACCAAAAAGTGCATTTTTCCTCTCCCATCCCTGAAGATGACTCCTTGCACTGGGTGGCTGTGGTGGTGGTGGTGTTGGTGGTGGTGATTATCATTATTTGGAGTCGAAATCCTGCTCTGTCAACCAGACCATAATGCAGGGGCATGCTTATGGTCACCGCGGCCTCCAGCTGCTGACCTCAGGCAATCTTCATGCCTTGGTTCCCCAAGTGGCTGGAACCACAGGCCTGCACCACCACACCCGGCTATTATTTGGATTTAATATTAATGGCCAAGATGAGGTCTCGCCCAGTGTCCTGGGCTCTTGTCAAACCTACCGGCTCAGGTTGTCCACACACCTGGGTCTCTGAAGGACTGGGATGCCATGCTGAGTCCCTGAATGCAGCCTGTGGTGGTGGTGGTTGGTATTATTATTCTGAGTTGGAGTTCTGCTCTGTTGCCCAGGTCAGAGTGCAGGGAACCACTCTTGGCCACCCTGGCCTCAACACTAGGCTTCAGTAATAATCCCACTGCATCCTCCCAAGTAGCTGGAACGAAAGAGCTGCACCACCAAGATTGGCTCATTTCTTTTTGGCTTTTTATAGAGATGAGGTCTTGTCAAGGTGCCTGGGCTGGACTCGAACCCGGCGGCTCCGGCCATTCTTTTGATTCAGTCAATTAGAGTGCCAGGAGGACAGGTGTGAGTCCCTGCTTTTGGCATCCACACCACTCTTGAGGCCCCACCACATGGCCCAATCTCTTCCAGTGACCGGTACCCCAGAGAGGGTGGCCAGATTCACATGTTTAGCTCTGCACATGGGGAGAACCTGGCGCATGGGTTTGTCTTTGCCTGGGCGGCCACCTGTCCTCCTGTCTTGCTCCTCAGCGTGAACCCGCTCGCTCCCCCCAGTGGCCGCCTTGGGGAAAGGGAGGACTTGACTCTCAAACCTCTGGTGGGTCGGGGATGGCCAGGCGACTCACGCCTGTCTCCTTGGCATATGGGGAGGCTGAAACGGGAAGTCGGTCGAATTCTGGGACCTCGAGACCAGGCTGGGCACCATAGTAAGCATCCATCTTGACCACAAGCAAAACCCAGAAGAACTTGGGTGAGAGCAGTCCTCCGCGGGAGGATCACTTCCATCCCAGAGTTCAACACCAGGCAGGAACACCAGAATGTCGACGAAATGGAAAGCTATGATCACAGCAGTTTGGTAGGCAAAGGCTGAGAGGATGGCTTGAGTTGGGCAGTTTGAGAGCACCATGGACAACCAAGTGAGGAGTGGAATGAAAGAAAGAAAGAAAGAAAGAAAGAAAGAAAGAAAGAAAGAAAGAAAGAAAGAAAGAAAGAAAGAAAGAAAGAAAGAAAAAGAAAGAAAGAAGAAAATGAAGGCTGGAAGTCAGGAAGGAAGGAAGAAAAGAAAGAAAGAAAGAAAGAAAGAAAGAAAGAAAGAAAGAAAGAAAGAAAGAAAGAAAGAAAGAAAGAAAGAAAGAAAGAAAGAAAAAGAAAGAAAAAAAGAAAATGAAGGCTGGAAGTCAGGAAGGAAGGAAGAAAAAGAAAGAAAGAAAGAAAGAAAGAAAGAAAGAAAGAAAGAAAGAAAGAAAGAAAGAAAGAAAGAAAGAAAGAAAGAAAGAAAAAAGAAAGAAAAAGAAATCCATTCTCCTGCAAACCTTCTGCCCTCAGGCCTTCCACCCTCCCCTCCCCACATGTGAGGCTCCCCCAAATTCAGGAACTTCCTACCCCAATCCTCCCCAATGGCTGACCCTTTGGTTTGGGAGTTCTCAAAGATCCCAGCCCAGGTTTCTGTCAGCTCTCCTCTTTGAGGGAAATGTGCCCCAATAAGGTCGACCCACCCACTCAGCAATGAGTACCTTCCACCAAGAAAGGCCAGGGACACTTCCCTCACCTGCGGACATTTCTTTTCCCCCAATTCCATTTTTCCTGGCTCTAAAGCCAGTCCGCCCTGTGAACTAACCACGTGCAGTTGAGAATCTTTGTATGATTCTGAAGTTTTTGGAGACAGTGTCTGGGACTGTGGCCCAGGCTGGAGCTTGGGGAAACTACCGTCCTTCACTGCCAACCTCGAAATCACGGGCTCGGGTGATCCTCCCGTATCAGCCTCCTGAGTGGCCAGGAAGATGGGCACCTCGACCCCAGACCCCCTGTTTGGATGGGTGCAGAGATGGGCTCTCCCTGCATGGCCCCAGCTGACCTTTGGCTCCTGGGCTCCAGCCATCTTCCCATCTCAGACTCCCAGAGTGCTGGGATTCCAGGCATGAGCCACTGTGCCAGGCCTTCTGTTTCATTTTCGATGAAGTATCGAGGCTGGACTTGGGTGCTCAGCTTCATCATCTACCGCTTTGGTAGGCAGAGTCCAGCGGCCAGTCTTAGCCCATGGACCAAGACCCACTCGGGCAACTCAGTGAGACCTCATCTCTACCCTCCATCCAAATGAGCTTGGCATGGTGGTGTTTGCCTGTCTTTCAGTCTCCATGGAAGGCTGGGGCAAGGCTCGCCAGAGCCCTGCGGGCCTTGTCTGCTGTGGCCAAGAGTGATCCACTGCCCTGCAACCTGGGCAACAGAGTGAGACTCTGACTCTGAGCCCCATAGGTCGAGGCCGTGGGAGCCACGATCATGCCGCCGCACCCCAACCTGGTCTATGGAGACTCCAGTGAAAAGAAAGACGCCTCCCACATGCATCATGACGTGCATCCATGTCTCCCCAGGGATAGGTCCGCAAGGTATGGGGACAAAGGAGTGATTGTTAAAGTAAAGGGCCCTCACCCCAGCCGATGGTGGCAGACCGGGGAACTGGAAACAAGACTGGCAACAGCGTTGCTGAAATTACCTTGATTGTTCTGTTCCCGAAGGCTGCCCTAACTGGGGCCCCTCTGTTGGGTGAGCTCACAGGTGTCTTTGCCTTGGGGCACAGGTCTGGAGGGTAGAGGCAGGCCTTCTGGGGCACATGGATGAATGCATGGGATGAATGTGCCCTGTGGTCACCTTTGAAATATCCAGTGAATAACAGGCTGGTAAGTGCCTTTTTCTCTCCCATCCCTAAGGATGACTCCTCGTGCTGGGTGGCTGTGGTGGTGGGTGATGGTGATTATTACTATTTGGAGTCAGAATCCCGCTCTGTCAACCAGGCCGGAACGCAGTGACATGCTAACAGCCACCGCAGAATCCACCTGCTGAGCTCAGGTGATCCTCACGCCTCAGTCCCCCAAGTGGCTGGAACCACAGTCC
>NW_007252918.1:788846-789626 GCF_000164805.1 Carlito syrichta
CCACCATATTTGGCTCATTTTTTTGGCTTCATCTCGAGACAAGGTCTCAATAAGTTGTGTGGGCAGGGCTTGAATCAGGGAGCTCAGACCCTCATCTCACCTTGGCCTGCCAGAGGGCAAATGATGATAGGCGTGAGCCCTTCTACTGGGCCTCTATACCCCTCTCAGGCCCCACCATGAGGCATGCTGCTTTTCAAATGTCCCAGGAACCCAGGAAGGGCGGCCATAGTCGCCCACCAAGTCATCACTGGGGAGAGCCACTGGCACAGGGGCGAGTCACTATTGGGGCACCCACCCCTCCACCTGCTTCATTCCCCAGGGTGGACCCACATGCTCCTCCCAAGAGATGCCTCCGAGAAAGGGAGGGCATGACTCTCAAATCATTCGGGGAGCAGGGACGGTCTGGCAACTCATCCCTGTCTCCTTGGAACACTGGAAGGCCAAGGTGGGAAGATGGCTGGAGTCCAGGAGCTAGAGAATAGGTGGGAAACCATAGAAGGCCCCCTCCTCAATCACGAACAAAACCAGAAAACCTTGGGTGAGGGCAGGCATGGTAGGAGGATCACCTCTGGTCCAGGGTTCAAGACCAGGCAGAAGGACCAGGATGTGGAACAAATGGAAAAACTATGATTGCAGAAGTTTGGGAGTCAAAGGCTGAGAGACTGTCCCGATTTGGGCCGTTGAACAGCAGCCTGGACAACATAGTGAGGAAACAAAAGAAAAGAAAGAAAAAGAAAGACAGAAAGAAAGAAAGAGAGAAAGAAAGAAAGAAAGAAAGAA
>NW_007252918.1:789646-793158 GCF_000164805.1 Carlito syrichta
GCCTTGGGGCACAGGTCTGGAGGGTAGAGGCAGGCCTTCTGGGGCACATGGATGAATGCACGGGATGAATGTGCCCTGTGGTCATCTTTGAAATATCCAGTGAATAACAGGCTGGTAAGTGCCTTTTTCTCTCCCATCCTAAGGATGACTCCTCGTGCTGGGTGGCTGTGGTGGGAGGATCACCTCTGGTCCAGGGTTCAAGACCAGGCAGAAGGACCAGGATGTGGAACAAATGGAAAAACTATGATTGCAGAAGTTTGGGAGTCAAAGGCTGAGAGACTGTCCCGATTTGGGCCGTTGAACAGCAGCCTGGACAACATAGTGAGGAAACAAAAGAAAAGAAAGAAAAAGAAAGACAGAAAGAAAGAAAGAAAGAAAGAAAGAAAGAAAGAAAGAAAGAAAGAAAGAAAGAAAGAAAGAAAGGAAGGAAGGAAGGAAGAAAGGAAGATAGGAAGAAAGGAAGAAAGCAAGAAAACCAAGAAATCCATTCTCCTGCAATCCTTCTTCCATAAATCCTTCCCCCACGCCCCCCTCACATACGAGATTACCCATGATTGGCACACTCCAGCCCCAACCACCCCAATGGCTGCCACCCTTTGATACGGGAGTTCCCAAGGTTCCCTGGCTGCATTCTTTCTGGCTCTCTCTATGAGCGGAGAAATGTGTCCCAGGCAGGCTGACCCTTCGACTCAGCAATGAGGACCTTCTTCCAAAAAGGGACAGGGACAGTTCCCTCACCTGGAGACACTTGTCCCCCCCAATCCTATCTTTCCAGGCTCTAAAGCTAGTTGTCCTGTGAACATACTGCACGCAGTTGAGAACCTGTGTATAATTCTGATTTTGGGGGGGACAGGGTCTGGCTCTGTGACCCAGGCTGGGGCCCGGGGACATGAACATCGTTCACCACCAGCCTCGAATTCGCATCTACAGCTTTCCTCCTGCCTTACACTTAGGAGTGGCCAGGACGACAGTCACCTCGAACCAAGACCCCCTGTTTGGTTGGGTGCAGAGATGGGGTCTTCTTGTGTTGCCCGAGCTGACCTTGGGTTCCTGGGCTCCAGCCATCCTCCCGCCGAAGCCTCCCAGAGCACTGGGAGTCCAGGTGTGAGCTGCCGGGTCAGGCCTTCTGGTTTGATTTAGATGAAGGATTGAGGCTGGGCTTGGAGGCTCAGCCTCAACCCAGCAATTTGGGAGGTTGAGGCCAGTGGCCTGACCGAGCCCACGGGCCGAGATACCCCCGGACACTTGGGTGAGACCTCGTTTCTACCCTCTATCAGTAATGAACCAGAAGTGGTGGTGTGTTCCTGTCATTCTAACTTCTTGGAAGGCCGAGGTAAGGCTCACCAGAGCCCAGCAGGCAGAGTTTGTGCTGGCTGGGAGAAGTACCAACATCCACCCTGGGCGATGGAGTGAGACTCCAACTCAAAGAAAAAAAGGAAAAAAGGAAAAAATAGAGAGCATCCATTTGTGTATGGAGTTGGGTCATCGTGAACAGACAGATATGATTTGGGAAGGAGGCCCCAGCCTTGGGCCTACAATTCCCAAAAGACAATGGATCAGCAGACAATGGGGATGTAGCTTTGGGAGGCCAAGGTGGGGGACCAAGAGGGCCCAGGACTTTGAGACCAGACTGTGCCATGTAGCGAGACCTCGTTGCTCCCTGGAATGCAAACATTGGAGGCATGGGTGATGGCGGCCATGGTGCCAGCTTCACGGGATGAGGTGGCCTCCATCCCAGTGCATTCCTTTGCATTGATCCCAATGAGAGAACTCGTGAGTCCAGGCCAAGCACTGTGGCTCATGGCCATCAGCCCCATGCCCTTGGAGGCTGAGGGTGAGGCTGCCTGAGCCAAAGGGTCAGAGACCAGTCCAGGTGATGTGGCCAGACTTTGTCTCAGCAAGAGATCCCCAAAATAAAGTCAGGTATGGTGACCACCAGATCCAGCTGCTCAGGGGCTGAGGTAGGATGACTGTCTCAGTCCCGCAGGTCAAGGTCCCAGGAGCTACGATACTGTTGCCATGCCACAGCCTGGCCTATGGTGACTCCAGCAAAAAAAGGGGCCTCCCACGTGCATCAAACAGGCAACCATGGCTCCCCAGGGAAGGTCCACATTGGTGGGGGACAATGGAGTTATCGGGAGAGGAAGGGGACCTCTCCCGACACAAAGGTGGCAGACCAGGCTACAAGCACCTGGGCTAGCTGCTGCATTGACAAACTGCCTTGATTGTTCTGTGTCCATCAGCTGCCCTAACTTGGGGCAATCTGTTCTGGGAGCTCACATGCGTCTTTGCCATGTGGCGTGAGTGAGGAGGGTGGAGGTTGGCCTGCTGGAGTGCATGACCGAAAGTAAGGGACAGACGTGCTAGGTGGCCACCTTTGAAACCTCCTGCGTATGACGGGCTGGAAAGTGGCTTTTGCTCTCCCATCCCTGAGGGTGATTCCTCTCTTTGAGTGTCAGGGGTGGTGGTGGTGGTAGTGATTATTATTATTAGGGGTGGTATCCTGCTCTGTCTTCCAAGCTGGAGCACAAGAGCATGCTCATGGCTATCACAAACTCCACCTGCCTGGCTCAGGTGATCCTCCAGCCTCGGCCACCCGAGTGGCTAGAACCACAGAACCACTCCACCATGCCTGGCTATCTTTGGATTTATTTTTGATGGCTGAGACGAGGTCCTACCCATGTTCCAGGATGGTGTCAAAACCATAGACTCAGGCCTTCCACTCTCCTGGGCCTCTGAAGGTCCAGGATGCCAGTCTGAGCCCCTGAGCATGACCTGTAGTTGTGGTGGTGATTGGTATTGTTATTCTGAGTCAGAGTCCTACTCTGTTGCCCAGGGCGAAGCACAGGGGTCTACTCTCGGCCAAGGGTCCTCCACTGATGGGTCTGGGGATACTGCCACCACGTCATCCCGAGTGACCGGAATGAAAGGCATGCGCTACCAAGCTTGGCTGATAATTTTTGGTTTCTTGTAGAGATGATGTCTCGCCAAGGTTCCTGGGCTGATCTAGAACTCAGGGGCTCAGACCATCCTCTTGCCTCAGCCTACAAGAGTGCTGGGATGACAAGTGTGAGCTGATGCTCAAGGCCTCTACACCACTCTTGAGGACCCATCACGTGGCCTGCTCCCTTCTGATGTCCCGGGACCATGGACAGGGCATTTGGATTTGCCTGCTGAGCCCCCCTGGGGGGAGCACCTAGTGCATGGGTCTTTGCTGGGACACCCACCCCTCCTCACGCCTCATTCCCCAGAGTGTACCCATTTGCTATTCCCAGGGGCTGCCTCTGGAAAGAGAAGGCTTGACTCTCAAACCCATGGTGGGGTGGGGATGGCCGGGCAACTAACCCCTGTTTCCTTGGCATGCAAGGAGGTCGAAACAGGAAGATGACTATAGCCCGTGAGCTGGAGACCAGGCTGGACACCATAGCAAGCACCTGCCTCGACCCCAAGCAAAAGTCAGGAAACATTGGGTGAGGGCAGTCCTCGGGGGGGGGGTGGATCGCCTCCAGGCT
>NW_007252918.1:793251-814871 GCF_000164805.1 Carlito syrichta
CCTCCAGGCTAGAGTTCAAGACCAGGCAGGAAGACCAGGATGTCAACCAAGTGGAAAGCCTGTAAGTGCAGGCATTAGGGAGGCCCAGGCTCAGAGAATGGCCTGAGTTGTGCAGTTTGAGTGCAGCCTGAGCAACCTAGAGAGGAAAGAAAAGACGGAAGGAAGGAAAGAATGAAAGAAAGAAAGAAGGAAAGAAAGAAAGAAGGAAAGAAAGAAAGAAGGAAAGAAAGAAAGAAAGAAAGAAAGAAAGAAAGAAAGAAAGAAAGAAAGAAAGAAAGAAAGAAAGAGAAAGGAAAGAAAGATAGAAATCCATTATCCTGCAAACCTTCTGCCCTCATTCCCTCCTCCCCGCCATGCCCACGTGTGGGGTCCCCCAAGCTTGGCACCTTATAGCTCCAACTCCCTCCAATGGCTGCCCCCACTTTGGTGTGGGAGTTCCTGAGACACCCTGGCTGGGTTCCTGTCAGCTCTCCTCCCCAAGGTGAGAAATGTGCTCCAGACAGACCAACCTTCCGACTCGGCAATGAGGACCTTCCACCAAGAAAGACCAGGGACACATCAGTCACCTGGGGACATTTCTGCCCCCCAATCCCATTTTTCCTGGCTCTAAAGCCAGTCACCCTGTGAACACAGCATTCGGAGTTTAGAATCTGTGTATGATCCTGATGCTTTTGGAGACAGGGTCTGATTTGGTGGCCCAGACTGGGGACCGGGGACACAACTGTTAGTAACTGCCAGCCTCGAAATCGCATGTTCCAACAATCCTTTTGCCTCAGTCTGTGGAGTGGCTGGGACGACGGACACCTAGGACCCAGACCCCTGTTTGGATGTGATATGGAGATGGGGTTTCCCTGCATGGCTCAGGTTGGCCTTGGGCTCCTGGGCTCCAGCCATCCTCTCGCCTTGCCTCCCAGAGTGCTGGAATTCCAGGCGTGGGCCACCATGCCAGGTCTTCTGATGTGTTTTGATGAAGGATTGAGTTAAGGCTTGGGGCTCAGCCTCATTATCCCAGTGCTTTTGGAGGCTGAAGCCAGAGGGCGTCCCAAGCCCATGGGCCAAGAAACGCTTGGGAAATGAAGATTCTTTGTCTCTACCATTCAACACAAATGAGCCAGGCGTGCTAGTGTCTGTTGTTGTTGTCTGTTGTTCCGGATCCTGAAAGGGGCAGGGAAAGCTTGCTGGAAACCTGCGAGCTGTGTCTGCGGACCTCCAGCATGAGCGACGGAGTGAGACTCTAACTCAAGGAAAAAAAGGAATAAAGGAAATAAAAGAAGAGCATCCATCTGTCTATGGAGTTGGGATAATCATGAACAGAAAAGATCATTTGGGAAGGAGGCCCTAGGCTTGAGCCTAGAGTTCCCGAAACACGGTGTACCAACTGACATTCAGGTTGTGGCTTTGTGAGGCTGAGGCAGGGGACCACTGGATCCCAGAAGTTTGATACCAGTCTGGGCCATGTAGCGAAACATAGTTGCTGCCTGGAAGGCAAACATTGGAGTCGCATGTGGTCACACCCATGGTCCCGGTTACACAGGATGCAGTGGTTCCATCCCAGGGTAATCCTTTGCATCGCCACAACCAACAGAATATGTGAGTCCAGGCCAGGCACCGTGGCTAATGGCCATCAGTCCCATGCCCTGGGAGCCTGATGCAGGAGGCTGCCTGAGCCCAAAGGTCAGAGACTAGCCCGGGTGATGTGGCCAGACCTCGTCTTGGTGAGAGGTCCCCAAAATCAAGTCAGGCTTGGTGGCCCCTGGAGTCTTGTCTGCTCAGGGGCCAAGGCAGAAGAACAACCTGATTCCCACAGGTCGAGGCCCTGGGAGCCATGATCATGCCGCCGAGCCCAAACCCTGCTGACAGAGACTTTGGCCACAAAAAAGATGACTCTGACGTGCATCAGGACAGGCATCCAGGGCTCCCCAGGGAATGGTCCATGTGGGCAGTGGACAGTGGAGTTATTGGTAGAGGAAGGGGTCCTCCCTCCACATGAAGGTGGGCAGACAGGGCGACTGGAAACTGGTTTGGCCACAGCATTGCCAGACCACCTTTATTGCTCTGTGCCATATGACCGCCCTAGCTCAAGGTCATCTGTTCCATGAGCTCACACACCTTTGCTGTTGGGCATGAGTGTGGAGAGTGGAGGCAGCCTTCTGGGGTGCGTGGCTGAAGGATGCACCCAGTGGCCACCTTTGAAGCCTCCTGCAAATGACAGGGTGGAGAGTGCCCTTCCTCTCCCATCCCTGAGGGTGACTCCTCGTGCTGTGTGGCATGGGTGATGGTGGTGATGTTGATGATGATTATTATTTGGAGTCGGAATCCTCCTCTGTCCCCAGCCTGGAGCACAGGGGTATGCTCACAGCCACTGCGAACTCCACCTGCTGGGCTCAGGCAATTCTCCTGCCTCGGCCCACTGAGTGGCTCGAACCACAGGACTGCACCGCCACACCTGGCTAAAATTTGGATTTATTTATTTATTTATTTTTTGAGTTGGAGTCTCACTCTGTCACCCAGACTGGAGTGCAATGGCCGCTCCCGGCCACCACAGCCATGACCTGCTGGGCTCTGGTGATCCTTCCACCTCAGCCTTCCAAGGAGCTGGAATTACAGGCATGTGCTACCACATCCAGCTGAATTTTTTATTTATTGTAGAGATGAGGTCTCGCTGCCCAGACGGGTCTCGAAACCGCGGGCTCAGGCAGTCCACTCACCTCAGCCTCCCAAAGGCATGGGATTACAGGCTGAGCCACCGAGCCCGGCTGGATTTATTTTTGATGGCCGAGATGAGGTCTCACCCCATGTTCCAGGCTGGTGCTGAACCTGCATGCTTAGGCTGTCCACTGACCTGGGACTCTGAAGTTCCGGGATGCTAGACAGAGTCCTTGAGCCTGGCCTGTGGTTATGATCATGCTGGTGGTTGATATTATTTTGAGTCTGGGTACTGCTCTATCACCGAGGCCAGAGTGAAGGGGCCCCATTCAGCCACTGCGGCCTCCACCGACTGTGGTCCAGCAATCCTCCCAGCACGTGTGGCCGTAATGACAGGGGTGCGACACCATACTTGGCTCATTTTTTGGCTTCTGGTAGAGACAAGTTCTTGCCAAGGTCCCTGGGCTTGTCTCGAACACAGGGGTTCAGGACATCCTCTTGCCTCTGCCTCCACAGCCCACTCAGAGCTCCATAATGAGGTCCACTCCCTTCCAGCAACCTGGGACTCCAGAGAGGGTGGCTGGAGTTTCCCATCTAGCCCTCCCCAAGGGGAGCAGCTTGTGTAGGGGCATATCTCAATCAGGTCTCCCTCAGTCCTTCCCCCCCATCCCCCACATATGAGGGTCCCCCAAACTCGGGACCTTCCAATCCCAACAACCCCAACGCCTCCGGAATGGCCAGGATGATGAACATATCTACCTGAGACCCCCTGCTTGGATGAGTGCAGTAAGTGTGTCTCCCTGCATGGACCGGGCTGGTCTTGGGCTCTTGGGCTCTCACCATCCTCCCACCTCCTCCTCCCAGAGCACTGGGATTCCAAGTGTGGTCTGCTGTGCCTGTATTACTGGTTTGTTATCGACAAAAGATAGAGGCCAGCTCGGGGGCTCAGCCTCATCATCCCAGAGATTTGAGAGGCCAAGACTAGTTGCTGGCCCAAGTACAAAGGCCGACAACCACCCATGCAACTCGGTAAGACCTTGACTCTACCCTCCATCCCAAGTGAGGTGGGCATGGTGGTTTGCACCTGTCATTCCTGCTCCTTGGAAGCCCGGGGAAAGACTCACTGGACCCCATCAGGCCGAGGCTGTGGTGGCCAGTTGTGAGCACTGCCCTCCAACCTGGATGACAGAGTTAGACTCCAACTCAAAGAAAAAAAGAATAAAGGGAAAAAAAGACCATCCATTTGTGTATGGAGTTGGGATCATCGTAAACAGACAGATCATTTGGGAAGGAGGTCCAGCCTTGGGACTAGAGTTCCCGAAAGATGGTGAATCAGCAGACAATCAGGCTGTGGTTTTGGAGGCCAAGGAGGGGGACTGACAGAGCTCGGGATTTCGAGACCAATCTGGGCCATGTAGCGAGTCCCCATCGCTCCCCGGAATACAAACACTGCAGTCATGCATGGAATGCCCACAGTCATGGATACATGGGATGTGGTGACCTCCTTCCCGTGGCATTCCTTTGCATTGCCCCCACCAACAGAACATGCGAGTCCAGTCCAGGCACCATGGCTCATGACCATCAGTCCCGTGACCTGGGAGGCCGAGGTGGTAGGCTGTATGAACCCAGGGATCAGAGACCAGTCTGGGCAATGTGACCAGACCTCATCTTGTTGAGAGGTCCCCAATATTGAGTCAGACATGGTGGCCCCTGTAGCCCATCAGTTCAAGGCACCATGAGCCATGATCATGCCACTGTACCCCAAAATGAATGATGGAGACTCTGGAAACAAAAAAGACGTGTCCCACGTGCATCACGATTGTTGTTCACAACTCTCAGGGAATGGTCCTTGTGGATGGGGGACATAGGAGTGATTGGGAGAGGTTGGAGCCCTCCCCCCAGACTGAAGGTGGCAGATCAGGTGACTGGAACCTGGGCTCTCTACCATATTGGCAGACCACCTTGATCACTCTGTTCCCGATGGTCACAATAAGTTGAGTCATTGTGTTCCTCGAGTTCACGTGTTTGCCGTGGGGCATGAGTGTGGAGGGTGGAGGCAGGCCTTCTGTGTTGCGTGGCCAAAGGCATGGGACTGGCGTGCCTGGTGGCCACTATTGAAACCTCCCGTGAATGGCAGGGCAGAAAGAGCATTTTCCTCTCCCATCCCTGAGGGTGAATCCTCACACTGGGTGGTAGGGGTGGTGGTGGTAATTTTGATGGTGATTATTATTATTTGTGGTCAGAATACCACTCTATCACACAGGCTGGAGCACAGGGGCATGCTCACGGCCACTGTGGACTCCACCTGCTGGGCTCAGGTGATCCTCCTTCCTCCCTCTCCAAGTAGCTGGAACCACAGGACTGCAACAACATGCCCAGCTAATCTTTGGACTTATTTTTAATGGCCAGGATGAGGTCTTGACCTATGTTCCGGGTTGGTGTCAAATCCGCAGGCTGAGGTTGTTCACTTGGCTGGGCTTCTGAAGGGCCGGGATGCCAGGCTGAGTTCCTGAGACTGGCCTGTAGTTGTGGAAGTAATTGGTATCATTATTCTGAGTCAAGAGTTCCCATTTTTCACCCAGGTTGGAGTGGAGGCCCCACTCTCAGCCACCACAGCCTCCACTAACTGGTCTCTGGTGATTCTCCCATCACAGCCTCCCAAGTGGTCAGAACAATAGGCCTCTTCCACCACGCTTGGCCCATTTTGTTTGTTTCTTGTAAAGACGAGTATCATCACTAAGTTTCCCAGGCTGGTCTCATACCCGGGAACTAAGGTCATGGTCTCCCCTCAGCCTCCCAAAGTGCTGGGGAGACAGGCATGAGCCCCCATGCCTGGCCTTCACACCTCTCTCGAGGCCCCAACATGAGGCCCGCTCCAATCCAACAACATGGAATGCCAGAGTGGACAGCTGGAGTCACCCATCGAGCCCACCACAAGGGAGCTCCTGGTGGAGGAATGCATCTCTGCTGGGGTGCCCACCCCTCTGCAGGCCTCGTTCCCCAGAGTGGACCCACTCACTCCTCTCAGGGCTCACCCCAAAGAAAGGGAGTGCATGACTCTCAAACCATCGGGGGTGGACCAGCCAGGTGACTCAAATCTCTCTCCTCAGCACTTGTGGAGGCCAAGATGGGAAGATGTCCTGAGCCCAGGAGCTCAAGACCAGGATGGACACAATAGTAAGCTCCCGACTTGACCCCAAGCAAAACCCAGAAAACCTTGGGTGAGGGCAGGCCATAGCGGGAGGTTCACCTCCGGCCCAAAGTTGAAGACCAGGCAGGAAGACCAGGATGTTGACCAAATGGAAAACCTGTTATCACTGCAGTTTTAGAGGACAAGGCAGAGAATGGCCTGAGTTGGATAGTTTGAGAGCAGCCTGGGCAACCTATTGAGGAAAGAAAATAAAGAAAGAAAGAAATGCATTCTCCTGCAAACCTTCTGCCCTCAGTCATTCATCCCCACCCCTCCACATGTGAGTGTCCCTCAACTCAGCATCTTCCAGCCCCAAAACCCCCAATGGCAGCCCCTGCTTTGGTGCAGGATTTCCCAGGCTCTCTGACTGGGTTCTTGCCAGCTCTCCTATTAAAGGTGAGAAATGTGCCCCAGGCAGACTACCCTCTTACTCGGCAATGAGCTTCTTTCACCAAGGAAGGCCAGGGACAAATCCCTCACCCAGTGACATTTCTTTCCCTGGGGACAAAAAATGGGCACATCCCATTTTTTTATGACTCTAAGGCCAGTCGCCCTGTGAAAACACAAAGCTCAGTTGAGAATCTGTGTATGATTCTGATGTTTCTGGAGACAGGGTCTGGCTCTGTGGCCCAGGCCAGGACCCAGGGACATGACCGTCCTTCTATGCCAGTCTTGAAATTGTGGGTTTTGGCGATTCCCTATTCTCAGGCTCCGGAGTTACTAGGATAACTGGCACCTCAACCCAAGATCCACTTGTTTGGATGTGTGTGAAGGCGGGGCCTCACTGCATGGCCAGGGCTGACCTTGGTCTCCTGGGCTTGAGCCATTCTCCAGCCGTGGCCTCCAAGAGCACTGGGATAACAGTTGTGGGACCCTGCACCAGGCATTATGGTTCGTTTTCAAAGAAGGATCGAGACCCAGCTCAGGTGCTCAGTCTCATCATCCCAGCATTTTCGGAGGTGGTGCCAGCAGCCAGCCCTAGTACTTGGGCTGAGGTCAGCACAGGCAAATCATTGAGACCTCATCTCTACACTCCATCGCAAATGAACCAGGGCTGGTGGGGCACACCTGTAATTCCAAGATGTGGTAGCCTCTGTTCTGGGGCATTCCTTTGCATCACCCCCGTCAACAGAATGTGCGAATCAGGCCATTCACTGTGTCTTACAGCCATCAGCCCCACACCCTAGGTGGCCGAGAAGGGAGGCTGCCTGAGCCCAGGAATCAGAGATCAGCCCAGGCAATTTTACCAGACCTTTTCTTGGTGAGAGGTCCCCAAAATGGAGTCAGGCGTGGCGGCCCTTTGAGTCCCAGATGCTCGAGGGCCAAGGAGGGAGGACCACTTGAGCACAGCAGGTCAAGAGCCCGGAAGACACGATTGTGCTGCCATGACCCATTCTGGCCAATGGAGACTCCAGCGACAAAAAAGACACCTCCCGCGTGCATTGCAACGGGCATCCATGGCTCCCCAGGGAAAGATCCATGTGGGCAGGGGATGATGGAGTCATAGGGAGAGGAAGGGTCGCACCCCTGCCTGAAGGTGGCAGACCAGGCAACCGGAACCTGGGTTGGCCACGGCATTACTGGAACCCCTTGATCATTCTGTGCTTGACGGCTGCCCTAGCTTGGGGCCGTCTGTTCCATGAGCTCATACATGACTTTGCCATGGGGCATGAGAGTGGAGGGCAGAGGCAGGCCTTCTGACATGTGTGGATGAAGGCACTGGATGGACATGCCCGGTAGCCACTTTTGAAACCTCACACAAATGTCATACCAGAAAATGACTTTTTCTTTCCCATCCCTGAGGGTGACTCATTCCGCTGGGTTGCAGGGGTGGTGGTGGTAGTGGTAGTGGTGATTATTATTATTTGGAGTTGGAATCCTGGTCTGTCTCCTAGGTTGGAGTGCAGGGGCACACTCACGGCCACTGCAGACTCCACCTGCTAGGCTCAGGTTATCCTCCCTCCTCTGCTACCCGAGTGACTAGAAACACAGGCCTATGCCAATATGCCTGGCTAATCTTTAGATTTAGCCTTGATGACTGAGATGAGGTCTGGTCCAGTGTCTCATGTTGTTCTCAAACCCTTAGGCTCTTGTCATCCACTCGCCTCAATCTCTGAAGGACCAGGATTCCATTCTGAGTCTTTCAGGCTGGCCTTTGGTTGTTGTGGTGGTGGTTGCTATTAATATTATGATTCGGAGTCCTGAACTGTTGCCCAGGCTGGAGTGCATGGGCACGCTCTTGGACACTGTGGCCTCTACTGGTAGGGCTCCAGCGATCCTCCCACCACTGCCGCACAAGTGGCTGGAATGACCGTCATACACCACCACACTTGGCTCATTTTGTTATTTTCTTGTAGAGATGAGGTCTCGCCAAGGTGCTCGGGCTGGACTCGAACCCAGGGGCTAAGGCCATGCTCTCACATTGGCCTCCAAAATCACCAGAGTCAAAGGCGTGTGCCCCCGCCAACCCTTCACACAATTCTAGGGGACTCACTGTGAGACCTGCACCCTTCAGATCACCCAAGAACCTGGAGAAAGCACCCAGAGTCGCCTGCCGAGCCCACCCTGGGGGGGGGCGACTGGTGCAGGGGCATATCTCCACTGGGGTGCCCACTCCTCTGCTGCCTCAATCCCCATGGTAGACCCACTCACTCTTCCCAGGGCTGTCTCATGGAAAGGGAGGGTGTGACTCTCAAACCATCGGGACAGCAGGGCAATTCACACCTGTCTCCTCAGCACTTGGGGAGGTCGAGATGGAAAGATGGTCAGAGTCCAGGAGATGAGACCAGGCTGGACACCATAGCAAGCCCCCACCTTGACTGCAATAAAACATCAGGAAAACCTTGGGTGTGGGCAGATCTCAGCGGGAGGATTTCTTCAGGCCCAGAGTTCAAGACTAGGCAAGAATACCAGGATGTCGACAAAATGGAAAGCCTTTGATTGCAGCAGTTTGAGAGGCTGAGGCTGAGAGGAATGTCCAAGTTGGGCCCTTTGGGAGCAGTCAGGGCTACCTAGTGAGGACACAAAAGAGAGAGAGAGGAAAGGAAAGGAAAGGAAAGGAAAGGAAAGAAAGAAAGAAAGAAAGAAAGAAAGAAAGAAAGAAAGAGAAAATCTTAGTCAACAGAGAAATCAATTCGTCTGCAAAACTTCTGCCCTCAGTCCTTCCCCCCAACCTCCCACATATGAGGGATCACCAAGCATGGCACCTTCCCTCCCTAACCCCCCACAAATTGCTGCCCCCACTTTGGTGCAGGAGTTCCCGAGCTCCCTGGCCAGGTTTCTTCCAGCTCTCCTCTCCAAGGTGAGAAATGTGGCCCAGGCAGGCTGGCTCTCTGTTGGCAATGAGGACCTTATGCCAAAAAAGGCTGGGGACACATATCTCACCCAGGGACATTTATTCCCCCAGTCTCATTTTTTCTGGCTCTAAAGCCAGCTGCCCTTTGAACACACCATGTGCAGTTGAGAATCTGTGAACAATTCTCATGCTTTGGAGACAGGGTCTTGTTCTGTGGTCCAGGCTGGGTCCCGGGGACATGACCTCAAAATTGTGGGCTCTGGAGATCCTCTCGCCTCAGCCTCTGGAGTGCCCGGGACGATGGACATCACAACCCCAGACCCCCTGTTTGGATGAGTGCAGAGACGGGGTCTCCCTGCATGGCCCGGACTGGCGTGGAGCTCCTGGGCTACAGCCATCATCCTGATTCGGCCTCCCAGAGTGCTGGGATTCCAAGCATGGGCTGCCATGCCCAGCCTTCTGGTTCGTTTTCAACGAAGGATCAAGGCCAAGCTAGAGGGCTCAAACTCGTCATCCTAGCACTTAGAGAGAATGAGGCCAGCAGCTGGCCCAAGCCCGGGGGTCTGAGACATATTCAGACAACTCAGTGAGACCTCCTCTCTACCCTCCAGCCCAATTGAGCTGGTCGTGGTCATGTGGGCCTGTCATTCCAACTTCTAGGAAGGCCCTGGGGGAAGGCTCACCGGACCCCGTCAGGCCAGGGCTGCATTGGCCAGAAGTGAGCCATCACCCTCCAGTCTGGGCAATGGGAAGAGTCTCCAACCCAAAAAAAGGCAAGAAAAGAAGAGCATCCTCTTTTGTATGGAGTTGGGAACACCATGAAGAGACAGAGATCATTGGGAAATAAGAATGCGGTCTTGGGCATAGAGTTCCCCAAAGACAGTGGATCAGCAGACATTTGAGCTGTTGTTTGGGAGGCCGAGGTGGGGTACTGCTGGAGCCCAGGAGTTCAAGGATGGCCTGGGCCATGTAGCAAGACCTCATCTCTCCCCATAACACAAACATTCATGTCACGCATGATGTCGAACACATTCCCAACTATACGGGTGGCAGTGTTCTCCATCTCATGGCATGCCTTTGCATGGCCCACGCTGACAGCACTTGCGAGTCCAGGCTGGGCACCATGACTCATGGCCGTGTGCTACACGGCCTTGGAGGCCAAGTCGGGAGGCATCCTGAGCCCCGAGTTGAGAGATCAGAAGGGCAACATGGCCAGAACACATCTTGGCGAGAGGTCCACAAAATTGAGTCAGGCATGGTGGATCCTGGAGACCCAGCTGCTCAGGAGGAATGAATGAGCCCCTCAGGTTGAGGCCCCAGGAGCCACAATCGTGCCACTGAAACCCAGTCCGGCAAATGGAGACTTCTGCGATAAAAATGATGCCTCCCTCTTGCATCACAATGGGTGTCCACAGCTCCCCAGGGAAAGGTCCTCGTGGGTGGGGGATGATGAGTGATGGGGAGAGGAAGGGGCCCTCTCCACACTCAAAGGAGACAGAACCGGGCAACCAGAAACTGGGATGGCTGCAGCCTTGCCGGACTGCATTGATCACTCTGTGCTTGACAGCCTCCCTAGCTTGAGACTATGTGTTACATGAGCTCACACAGGTCTTTGACATGGGTCACGACTGTGGAGGGCTGAGGCAGGCCTTCTGGGATGCATGGCCAAAGGCACCGGGGCACCCACCACTCCATCGCTGTGATCCCCAGGGTGGACACGCTTGCTCCTCACATGGGCCGCTTTGGGGAAAGGTAGGGTGTGACTCTCAAACCGTCAGAAGGCGGCTAGCCAGGTGACTCATGCCTGTCTACTCAGCACCTGAGGAGGCCAAGATGGGAAGATGGCTGGACCTGGGAACTTAGACCAGGCTGGACACCATAGCAAGCCTCACCTCAACCCCAAGCAAAACCCAAAAAATCCTTGGGTGAGGGCAGGCCTCGGTGAGAGGATTACCTTCAGCCCAGATTTCAAGACCAGGCAGGAAGACCAGGATGTCAACCAAATGGAAATCCTGTGATCAAGCACTTTGGGAAGCCCAGGCTAGAGGATGACTCGAATTGGGAGGTGAGAGCAGCCAGGGCTAAGTAATAAGGAAAAAAAGAGGGTGAGAGAGATAAATAAATAAAGAATGAAAGAAAGAATGAAAGAAAGAAATCCATTCTCCTTCAAACCTTCTGCCTGCCCCCCACTTGTGAAGGTCCCCCAAGCTTGGCACCTTCCAGCCCCAATCCCCCAATGGCTGCCCCACAGTGGTGCAGGAGTTCCTGTGGCTCCCTGGAAAGGTTTATGCCAGCTCTTCTTTCTGAGGTGACAAATGTGACCCAGGTCGGCCAATCCTCTGACACAGGCAACAGGGCGAGAACTTGTCTCTACCCTCCATGCAAAATTAGCTGGGTATAGTGGCATGCACCTGCCATTCTGGCTCCTCGGAAGGTCAGGAAAAGGTTCACCAAAGCCTGGCGGGTGGAGGCTGCGGTGGCCGGGAGTGAGTCACCACCTTACAGCCTGGGCAATGGAGTGAGACACCAACTCAAAGTAAAAAAGGAAAAAAAAAAGAAGAGCATTCATTTGTGTGTGTTTTGGGGATCATCGTGAGTAAACAGAGGTCATTTGGGTAGGAGTCCCCAGCCTTGGGCCTAGAGATCCTGAAAGATGGTGGATCGGCGGACAATTGGCTGTGACTTTTAGAGGCTGAGGTGGGGGACCACGGGAGCCGGGGAGTTTGAGACCAGCCTGGGCCACATAGTGAGACCTAGTCGCTCCCCAGAATGCAAACACTGGTGTCATGCATTGTGGCATTCATGGTCCCAGCTACATGGGAAGCAGCGGCCTCCATCCTGGGTTGTTCCTTTGTGTCACCCCCACCAACAGGATGTCCCAGACCAGGCCAGGCACCATGGCTCATGGATATCAGCCTCCCACCTTGGGAGGCCGAGGCAGGAGGTGTCCTGAGCCCAGGGGTTGGAGACCAGCCTGAGTGACTTGGCCAGAACACATCTCAGTCAGAGGTCCCCAAAATCAAGTCAGGTGTTGTGGCCCCCTGGCTCCTGGCGACGGGAGGACCAGAGTGAACCACACAGATTGAGGCCCTGGGAGCCACAACCGTGATGTTGTGCCTAAGCCCAGCTGACAGAGACTCTGGTGGCAAAAAATAAGCCTCCCACGTGCATCAATATGGGTATTCCCGGCTCCCCAGGGAAAGGTTTGTGTGGGTGGCGTCAATGGAGTGATTAGGAGAGGGAGGTGCCCTCCCCAGGCCTGAAGGTGGAAGACATTGTGACAAGAACCTGGACTGGCCACGGCCTTGCTGAGCCTCCTTGATGCTTTGTACCCAATGGCCTCCCAGCTAGGCCCATCTGTTCTGTGTGCTTACACACGTCTTTCCTGTGGGGCACAAATGTGGAGGGTGGAGGAAGTCCTTCTAGGGTACATAGCACAGGGCAGACATGTCTGGTGGCCACCTTTGAAACCTCCCATAAAAGACAGGCTGGAAAGTGGATTTTCCTCTCCCATCCCTGAGGGTGACACCTTGCGCCTGTTAGCAGAGGTGGTGGTAGTGGTGGTGGTTATTATTGTTATTTGGAGTCGGAATCTTGTGCTGTAAGACTGGAGTGCAAGGGCACGCTCACGGCCACCATGAATTTTACCGGCTGGGCTCAGGTGATCCTCCACCTTGGCCCACATATTGGCTGGAACCACAGGCCTGCACCACCACACCTGGTTAATCTTTGGATTTATTTATGATGGACGATGTGAGGTCTCGCCCATGTACCAGGCTGATGTTGAACCTGCAGTCTCAGTCCGTCACATGCTTGGGCCTCCAAAGGCAACAAGGCCAAGCTGAGCCCCTGAGTCTGGCCTGTGGTGTTGTGGTGGTGGTAGTTGGTATTATTAGTCTAAGTCAGATTCCTGCACTGTTGCCCAGGCCAGAGTGCCTGGGCCCACTCTCAGCCACCACAGCCTCTACAGGGGGGCTTCAGTGATTGGGCTTCTGAGTAGCCAGAATGAAAGCCCTGTACCACCAAGCTGGGCTCATTTTTTGGGCTTTTTGTAGAGATGAGGTCTCTCCAAGGTGTCCAGGCTCATCTCGAATATGATGGCTCAGGCCATCTACTAACCTCAGCCTACCAGAGTGCAAGGGTGACAGGTGCGAGCCTCCACTCCTGGCAACCACTGCACTCTCGGGGCCCTATCTCGAAGCCTGCTCCCTTCCAATGACCCAGGACCCCAGAGAGGGCAACCAGATTCGCCCACTGAGTCCCCCATGGGGGGAGGGCTTGGCTCATGGATGTGTCTCTGCCAGGGTGACCAACACTTCCCCCACCTTGTTCCCCAGGGTAGACCCACTCACACCTCCCCAGGGGAGCCTCAGGGAAAGGGAGGGCATGACTATCAAACCTTTGGTGGGGTGGGAATGTCCAGGCCACTCACCCCTGTCTCCCCGGCACTTGGGGAGGCTGAGACGGGAAGATGGATGGAATTAGGAGCACAAGAAAAAGTTGAACATCATAGCAAGACCCCACCTCAACACCATGCAAAACGCAGAAAAACTTGGGTGAAGGCAGGTCTCCTGGGAGGATCGCCTCCAGCCCACAGTTCAAGACTAGGAAGGAAGACCAGGATTTTGACCAAATGGAAAACCTGTGATCACAGTAGTTTGGGAAACCCAGGCTGTGAAGATGATCTGAGTTCGGTGATTTGAGAGCAGCAAGGGCAACATAGTTAGGAAAGAAAAGAAAAGAAAGAAAAAGAAAGAAAGAAAGAAAGAAAGAAAGAAAGAAAGAAAGAAAGAAAGAAAGAAAGAAAGAAAGAAAGGAAGGAAGGAAGGAAGGAAGAAAGAAAGAAAGAAAGAAGGGAAGAAAGAAAGAAAGGAAGAAAGAAAGAAAGAAAGAAAGAAGGAAAGAAAGAAGGAAAGAAAGAAAGAAATCCATTCTCCTGCAAATATTCTGCCCTAGTCCTCTGCCTCAAAATGTGAATGTCCCCCAAGCTCAGCATCTTTCAACCTCAACCACCCCAATGCCTGTCCCTGCTTTTGTGTGGGAATTCCTGAGACTCCCTGGCCGGGTTCCTGCTGGCTTTCCTATCCTAGGTGTAAAATGTCCTCAGGCTGGTCAACCCTCTGACTCAGCAATGAGGACGTTCTGCCAAGAAAGGCCAAGGACATATTACGCACCTAGGGACATTTATTCCCACGATCCCATTTTTTGTGGCTCTAAAGCCATTCACCCTGTGAACACACCCCACACAGTTGAGAATCTGTGTACGATTCTGATGTTTTTGATGACAGGGTCTGGATTTGTGACCCAGGCTGGGCCCCAGGGACACGGCCATCGTTAACCACAGCCTTGAAATCATGGGCTCCAGCATTTCTCCCATTTCAGCTTCTGGAGTGGATGGGATGACGGGCACCATGATCCCAGACCCCCTGTTTGAATGGGTGTGGAAACAGGGTCTCCCTGCATGACCCAAGCTGGCCCTGGTATCCTGGGCTCCAGTCATCCTCCCGACTTGGCCTCCCAGAGCACTGGGATTCCAAATGTAAGCTGCTGCACCAGGGCTTCTGGTTCGTTTCTGATGAAGTATGGAGACTGGGCTCTGGGGCTCAGCCTCATCATCCAAGCTCTTTGGGAGGCTGAGTCCAGCAGCCAGCCTGAGCCCATGGTCTGAGTCCCACCTGGGACCCTCGGTGAGACTCTTCTCTATCCTCTATCACATATGAGTCAGGCGTGGTGGTGCACGCCTGTCATTCTAGCTCCTCAGAAGGCTGGGAAAAGCCTCATGGGAGATCAGCAAGCCAAAGTTGTGGTGGACTTAAGCAAGTCACCGTTCACCAACCTGGGTGAAGAAGTGAGACTCCGACTCAAAGAAAAAAAGGAAAAAAAGAATAGCATCAGTTTGTGTATGGAGTTGGGATCATCACGAACAGATATCTTTTGGGAAGGAGGCCCCAGGCTTCTGCCTAGAAGCTGCACCAAATGAAGGTGGTGGATCAGCATTAAATCAGGCTGTAGCTTTGGGAAGCTGAGGTGGGGGACCACTGGAGCCCAAGAGTTCGAGACCACCCTGGGCCACGTAGTGATATCTCTTCACTCCCCAGAATGTAAAAATAGGAGTCACGCCTGGTGGAGCCCTTTCTCCTGGCAATACGGGATTCGGTGGCCTTCATCAAGGTGCGTTACTTTGCATCGCCTCTGCTGACAGAACATTCAAGTCCAGGCCAGGGATTATAGCTTACTGCCATCAGACCCACACCCTGTGATTCCAAGACATGAGACTCCCTGATCCCCATATTCGGAGACCAGCCAGGGCACCGTGGCCAGACCTCGCCTTGGCAAGAGGTGCCCAAAATCGAGACAGACGTGGTAGCCATTAGAGTGCCAGCTACTCAGGGGCTAAGGTGGGAGGACCATCTGAGCCCCACAGGTTGAGGACCCAGGAGCCATGATCATGCTGCCACACCCCAGCCTGTCCAATGAAGACTCAGGCGACAAAAAAGATGCCTCCCACGTGCAGCACATTGGGTGTCCCAGTGAAAGGTCAGCATGGGCGGGGGACAATGGAGTGATCTGGAAGGAAGGGGCCCTCCCTCTGCACTAAGGTGGCAGACTGGGTGACCGTAAACTGGGGTGGCCATGCTGTTGACACACCGCCTTGATTGCTCATTGCCCAATGGCTGCCCTAACTAGGGGGCATCTGTTTTATGACTTCACACACATCTTTGCCATGGAGCACGAGTATGGAGGGTGGAGGCAGGCCTTCTGGGACGCGCTGCAGAAGGTGTGGGTCAGATGTGCCCAGTGGCCACCTTTGAAACCTCCTGCAAATGACGAGCAGGAAAGTGCTTTTCCTCTCCTATCCCTGAGGTTGAATCCACGCACTGAGTGGCAGGCTTGGTGGTGGTGGTGATGCTGGTGATTATTATGATTTGGAGTGGGAATCTCACTCTTTCACCCAGGCCAGAGTGCATGGGCATGCTCACAGAAACTATGTACTCAACCTGCCAGGCTCAGGCGATCCACCCACCTTAGCCCTTCCAGTGACTGGAACTACAGACCTGCGCCACTATGCCTGGCTAATCATTGATCATTTCTGATGGCTGAGACAAGGTCGTGTCCCATGTCTCGAGCTGGTGTCAAACCCATAGAATCAGGCCGTCCACTCACATGGGCCTCTGAAGGGTTGGGATGCCAGACTGAGTCCCTGAGCCTGACCTGTGGTTGTGGTGGTGGTGGTGGTTGGTATTATTATTATGATTCGGAGTCCTGCTCTGTCACCCAGGCTGGAGTGCAGGGGCCAGCACTTAGCCACCATGACCTCCACCATCTGGTCTCTGGCAATCCTCCCTCCATGGCCTGCCAAGAGACCAAGAATGAAAGGTCTGTTCCACCAATTTCAGCTAATTTTTTTGGTTTCTTGTAGAGATGAGGTCTAATCAAGGTGCCTGGGCTGGATTCAAACACGGGGGCTTGGGCCATCCTTTCACCTCGGCCTTCCATAGTGCCGGGGTGACAGACTTGAGCCACCACGCATGACCTACACACCCCTCTCAGGGCCCAAATGGGAGACCCGCTCCATTTATATGTCCCGGGACCCTGAAGAGGGCAGACGTAGTTGCCAGCTGAGCCTAACCTGGGGGAGCACCTAGCACAAGGGTGTGTTTCTTCTGGGGCACACACCCCTCTGCCCTCCTAGATCCCCAAGGTGGACATCCTCACTAATCCCAGGGGCCGTTTCAGGGAAAAGGAGGGCACAACTCTGAAACTGTCTGGGAGGATGCTGGTCTGGCAAGTCATGACTGTCTCCTTGGCACTCAGGGAGGCAGCGATGGGAAGATAGCCAGAGCCCAGGAGCAGAAAACAGGCTGGACACCATAGCAAGCCACCACTGAGACACCAAGCAAAACTCAGAAATACTTGGGTGAGGGCAGACCTCAGCGGATGGATCACCTCAGGCCCAGAGTTCAAGACCAGGCAGGAAGACCAGTATATCGACCAAATGGAAAGCCTGTGATCACAGCAGTTTGTGAGGCTGATGCCAAGATGAAGACCTGAGTTGGGCTTGTTGAGAGCACTCAGGGCTACCAAGCAAGGAAACAAAAGAGAGATAGAGAGAGGAAAAGAAAGAAAGAAAGAAAGAAAGAAAGAAAGAAAGAAAGAAAGAAAGAAAGAAAGAAAGAAAGAAAGAAAGAAAAGAAATCCATTCTCCTGCAAACTTCTGATCTGAGTCCTTCCCCCCATGTCTCCCACATGTGAGACTCCCCCAAACTTGGCACCTTCCAGGGCAAATCCTCCCCAATGGCTGCCCCCGCTTTTTTTGTGGGAGTTCCCAAAGTTCCCTGGCCAGTTTCCTGCCGGCTTTCCACTCCAAGTTATGAAATGTGCCCCTGGCAGGCCAACCCTACAACTCAGCAATGAGTACCTTCTGCCAAGAAAGGCCACGGAAACATCCCTCACTGGGAACATTTCTTTGTTCCAAATCCCATTTTTCCTGGCTCTAAAGTAAGTCACCCTGTGAAAACAACTCATGCAGTTGAGAATCTCTGTATGATTCTGATGCTTTTGGAGACAGGGTCTGGCTCTGTGAGCCAGGCTGGCTCCCAAGGACATGACCATCGTTAACTGTCAGCCTCAAAATGGTGGACTCCGGCGATCCTCCCATCTCAGCTGCCAGAGTGGCCGAGATGACAGGCACCTCAACCTCAGACCTCCTGTTTGGATGGGTACAGAAATGGTGTCTCATTTCGTGGCCCAGACTGGCCTCACTATCCTGGGCTCCAGCCATTCTCCCACCTCAGGCTCCCAGAGTGATGGGATTCCAAACATGGGCCACCACGCCAGACCTTCTGGCTTTTGATGAAGGATTGAGGCCAGACTCTGGGTCTCAACCTCGTTATCCAAGCTCTTTGGGAGTCTGAGGCCAGTGGCTGGCCTGAGCCTGTGTACTGAGACCTGCTTGGGCCCCTTGGCAAGACTCGTCTCTACCCTCCACCCCAAATAAGCTGGGTGTGGTGGCACACGCCACTCATTCCGGCAACTCGGAAGGCCAGGGAAAGGCTTGCCGGAGCCTGGTGAGCCAAGGCTCTGGTGGCCAGAAGTGAGTCACCGCCCTCCAACCTGAGCGATAGAGTGAGACTCTGACTCAAAGAAAGCAATGAAAAAAAAAAAAAGAAGAGCATCCATTTGTGTAAGATGTTAGGATAATCGTGAACAGACAGAGATCATTTGGGATGGAGGCCCCAGCCTTGGGCCTAGAGTTCCCAAAAGATGATGGATTCACAGAAAATTGGACTGTGACTTTGGGAGGTCGAGACAGGGGACGACTGGAGCCCGGGAATTTGAGACCAGCCTGGGCCATGTAGCAAGATCTCATGCTCCACAGAATGCAAAAACTGGAGTTGTGCGTCGTGGGGCCAGCATTCTCGGCTAAACAGGATGCAGTGGCCACCATCACGAGGCATTCCTTTATGTTGCCACTGCCAAAAGAACGTGAGAGTCCAGACCAGGCACTGTGGCTCACAGCTGTCAGGATCTTGCCCTTGAAGTCCAAGGTAGCAGGCTCTCTGAACCCTGAAGTCAGAGACTAAGCAGGGCGCCATGGCCAGATCTCATTTCAGCAAGAGGTTCTCAACATCCAAACAGGCGTGGTGACAATCAGAGTCCCAGCTGCTCGGGTTTGAGGTGTGAGGACCACCAGAGCACCTCAGGTCGAGGATCCAGGAGCTACAATCATGCCACTGCACCCCATTCCATCCCACGGGGACTCCAGAACACAAAAGATGCCTCCCATGTGTGTCACAATGGCCATACACGCCTTCCCAGGGAAGGGTCATCATGAGGGGAGGATGATGGAGTGATAGGGAATGAAGGGTCCTCCCCCCACCCTAGTTGGCAGACCGGGCAACTGGAGCCTGGGCTGGCCGTGCCATCGCTGGACCACATTGATTGCTCTTTGTGCGATGGCCACTCTAATATGGGACCATCTGTTCTGTGACCTCACACACATCTTTTCCATGGGCACAATTGTGGAGGGTGGTGGCAGCCCTTCTGGGATGCGTGGCTGAGGCTGAGGGATGGACATGCCCAGTGGCCACCTTTAAAACCTCCCGCAAATGACAGGGGGGGAAATGCCATTTCCTCTCCCATGCCTGAGTGTGACTCCTCGTGCTGGGTGACAGAGGTGGCCATGGTGGTGGTGTTGGTGAATATTATTATTTGGAGTCGGAATTCCACTCTATCGCCCAGGCCAGAGCACAGGGGCACACTCACAGCAATCGTGGACTCCACCGGCCGGGCTCATGTGATTCTCCCGCTTCAGCCCCCTGAGTGACTGGATCCACAGGCCTGTGACACCATGACCGGCTAAAATTTAGGATTTGTTTTTTGATGGCCAAGATGAGGTCTCTCCCTGTGTCCCAAGCAGAACTCGAACCCACAGGCTCTTGCTGTCCTCTCACTTCAGTATCCAAAAGGCCAGGATGCCAAGCTGAGCCCCTGAGCTCATCCCATGGTTGTGGTGGTGGTTGTTGGTATTATAATTCTGAGTCAGAGTCACACACTGTCACTGAGGCTGGAGTGCAGGGGCCTTCTCTCCACCACCGTGGCCACCAGCGGCTGGACTCCAGAGATCCCCATGCATCAGTCTTAGGAGTGGCTGAGACTATGGGCACCATGACCCCAGACTTCCTGTTTGAATGGGTGTGGAGACAGGGTCTCCCTGCGTGACTTGACTGGCTTTGAGCTCCTAGGCTACAGCCATCATCCCGATTCAGCCTCACAGAGTGCTGGGATTCCAGGCTTGTTCCTCCATGCCTAGCCTTATGTTTCATTTTTGACGAGGTTAGAGGCCGGGCTCAAGGGCTCAACCTTGTCATCCCAGCTCTTTGGGAGGCCGAGGCCAGTGGCCGGCCCAAACTCATGGGTCAGAGACACACTTGGGCAACTCTGCAAGACCTCGTCTCTGCCCTCCATTCCAAATGAGCTGGGCATGGTGGTGCACGGCTATTGTTCTTGCTCCCTGGAAGGCCAGTGGGGTAAGGCTCGCCAGAGCTTGGTTGGCCGAGTCTGCAGTGGCTGGTAGCCAGCCACCACCCTCCATCCTGGGCAACGGAGTGAGACTCTGACTCAAAAAAAAGGAAAGTAAAGAAGAGCATCCATTTGTGTATGGAGTTGGGATCATCGTGAACAGAGAGAGATCATTGGGGAAGGAGGCCACAACCTTGGGCATAGAGTTCCTGAAAGACAGTGGATCAGCAGACATTAAAAATGGGCTGTGGCTTTGGGAGGGTGAGGTGGGGATCGCTGGAGCCTGGGTGTTAGAGACCAGCCTGGGCCATGTAGGGAGACCTCGTTGCTCCCTGCAACGCATTCCTTTGAGTCGCACGTGGTGACATGCGCTGTCCCAACTGCACAGTACACAGTGACCTCTGTCCCGGGGCATGCCTTTGCATTGCCCTGCTGACAGCACGTGTGACTCCAGGCCAGGTACTGTGGCTCACAGCTATCAGACCCATCTCCTGGGAGGCTGAAGTGGGAGGCTGCCTGAGTCCTGGGTTCAGAGACTATCACAGGCGACGTGGCCAGACCTCATCTCGGTGAAAGGTCCCCAATGTTGAGTCAGACGTGGTGCTCCCCAGAGTCCCAGAGGTTCGTGGACTGAGGTGGTGGGACCATCTGGGCCCCTCAGGTCAAAGTCCTGGCAACCACAGTCATGCCACTGCACCCCATCCTGGCTGACAGAGACTCTGGTGACAAAAAAGATGCCTCCCATGTGTGTCATGATGGGTATCCATGGCTCCCCAAGGAAAGGTCTGTGTGAGTGGAGGAAGATGGAGTGATCAGGAGATGAAGGGGGCCTCTCCCCCCCGGAGGTGTCAGAACCGGATAACTGGAACCTGGGCTGGCCGCAACATTGCCAGACCGCCTTGATTGCTCTGTGCCCGATGGTCACCCTAGCTTGGAGCCATCTGTTCCGTGAGCTTACACTAGTCTTTGCTGCAGACCATGACTGTGGAGGCTGGAGGCAGGCCTTCTGGGATGCATGGTCAAAGGCATGGGGTGCTTATACCTTTGCCTGCCTCGATCCCAAGGGTTGACCCCCTTGCTCTTCCCATTGGCTGCCTCATGCAAAGGGAGGGTGTGACTCTTAAACCATAGTGGGGGCCAGCTGGGCAACTCACACCTGTCTCCTCAGCACTCAGGGAGGCCGAGATGGAAAGATGGCCGGAGCCCGGGAGCTGAGACCAGGCAACACGTCCAGCTAATATTTGGATTTATTTATTTATTTTTTTTTTATTTTTTTGAGTTGGAGTCTCACTCTGTTGCCCAGACTGGAGTGCAGTAGCCGTTCCTGGCCACCGCAGCCTTGACCTGCTGGGCTCCGGTGATCCTTCTGCCTCAGCCTTCCAAGCAGCCGGAATTACAGGCATGTGTTACCATGCCTGGCTTATTTTTTGATTTATTGTAGAGATGAGGTCTCGCTGCCCAGGTGGG
>NW_007252918.1:814891-823947 GCF_000164805.1 Carlito syrichta
GGGTCTCGAACCCGTGGGCTCAGGCAATCCACTCACCTCAGCCTCCCAAAAGTGCAGGATTACAGGCTGAGCCACCGATCCTGGCTTGGAATTATTTTTGATGGCCGAGAAAATTTATCACCCACTGTCCCGGGCTGGTCTCAAACCTGAAGTCTCAGGCTGTCCACTCTCCATGGCCTCCGAACGGCCAGAATGACAGACTGAGCCCCTGAGCCAGCCTGTTTTTGTGGTGGTGCTTGGTATTATTATTCTGATAGGAAGTTCCGATCTGTTGCCCAGGCTGGAGAGCAGAGGTCTGCTCTTGGTCACTGAGGCCTCCACCAAAAGGGCTCTGATGATCCTCCTGCCATGGCCTCCCAAGTGACTGGAATGATAGGGGTGTGCCACCACCCTCTGCTCATAATTTTGACTTCTTGTAGAGACGAGGTCCCCCCAAGTTCCCCGGGCTGATCTCAAATCCAGGGGCTCAGGTTATCCTCTCGCTTCAACCTTCCAGAGTGCCAGGATAAGAGGCATGAGCTCCTGCACCCTGCCTCCACATCCCTCTCAGGGCCCCACCACAAGACCCACTCTCTTCTGAAAACCCGGACACTGGTGGGATTTCCAGGTGCAGGGGCATGTCTCTGCTGGGACGCCCAACTCTCCACTTGTCTACTTTCCCAGGGTGAACCTGCTCGCTTCTCCCAGGGACTGCCTCATGGAAAGGAGATCATGACTCTCAAAACTTTGGGGGGTGGGGATGACTGGCCAACACAAGCCTGTCTCCTTGGCACTCAGGGAGGCCAAAACGGGATGATGGCCAGGCCTGGGGAGCTCAAGACCAGGCTGGACATCATAGCAAGCCCCCATCTCAACCTTAAGCAAAACGCTGAAAACTTTGGGTGAAGCCAGGCCTTGGCAGAAGGATCCCCTCTGTCCCAGAGTTCAAGACCAGGCAAGAAGATCAGGATGTCGACCAAATGGAAAGCCTGTGATCACAGCAGTTTGGAAGGTCCAGGCCAAGAGAATGGGCTGAGGTGGGCAGTTAGAGAGCATCCTGGGGAACCTAGTGAGGAAAGAAAAGACAGAAAGGAAGAAAGAAAGAAAGAAAGAAAGAAAGAAAGAAAGAAAGAAAGAAAGAAAGAAAGAAAGAAAGAAAGAAAGAAAGAAAGAAATCTATTCTCGTGCAAATCTGCCATCAGTCCTTCTCCCGTGCCCCCCACCCCAAATGCAAGGGTCTCCCACGGTTGGCCCCTTCTAGCCACAACCCCTCCAGTGGCTGCCTCCACTTTGTTGCAGTAGTTCCCAAGGCTCTGTGGCCGGGTTCCTGCTAGCTCTCCTCTCTGAGGTGAGAAAAGTGCCCAGGCATGCCAACCCTCCAGCTCAGCAATGAGTACCTTCCACCAAGGAAGGCCAAGGACACATCCCTCACTCAAGGTCATTTCTTCCCCACCATCCCATTTGTCCTGCTCTAAAGCCAGTCGCCCTGTGAACAAATCACATGCAGTTAAGAATCTGTGTATGATTCTAATGTCTTTGGAGACAGGTCTGCCTCTCTGGCCCTGACCGGGGTCTGAAAACACAACCATCATTCTATGCCAGCTTCAAAATCATGAGTTTTGGTGAGTCACTCACCTCAGCCACCAGAGTGACCTGGACGACAGGCACCTCAACCCTAGACTCCAAGTATGGATGGATGTGGAGATAGGGTCTCCCTGTGTGGCCTGGGCTGGCCTTGGGCTCCTTGGCTCCAGCCATCCTCCCACTTCGGCCTCCCAGAGTGCTGGGATTACAGGAGTGGACCACCACACCAGGTCTTCTGGTTCATTTTTGACAAAAGAATGAGGTTGTGCTCGGGGGCTCAGCCTCATCATCCCAGTGCTGTGTGAGGCTGAGGTCAGGCAGTGGCCTGAGCCTGCAGGCTGAACCCACATAGGCAACTTGGCAAGACCTCCTCTCTACCCTCCATTGCAAATGAGCCAGTCATGTTCACATGCACCTGTCACTGACTTCTCGGATAGCCAGGGAAAGGCTCGCCAGAGTCCAGTGGGCTGAGGCTGCAGACACTCTTCTTGGGAGCCCACTGCAAGGCCCGTTCCCTCACAAAGACCTGACCCCAGAGATGGATGCTGAAGTCACCCGCTGAGACCTCACTGGGAGGAGTACCTGGTGCAGGGGTGTTTCTCCACCAGGGAACCCAACCCTCCTCCCACCTCATTCCCCAGGGTGGTCCAGCCCACTCCTCCCAGCATCCACCTTGGAGAAAGGGAGGGTGTCACAGTCAAACCTTTGGGGGGTCGAGGATGGACTGGTGACTCACGCCTGTCTCCCAGCACTTGGGGAGGTGAGACAGGTAGATTGCCGGAGCCCAGGAGTTCGAGACCAGGTTGGAGACCATAGCAAGCTCCATCTCAATCTTAAGCAAAACCCAGAAAACCTTGGGTGAGGACAGGCCTTGGTGGTAGGATCACATCTGGCCCAGAGTTCAAGACCAGGCAGAAAGACCAGGATGTTGATGAAATGAAAAGCCTGTGATCACAGCAGTTTGTGAGGTCTAGGCTGAGAGGATGACCCAAATTGGGTGGTTTGACAGCAGCCTGGGCAACCTATTGAGGAAAGAAAAGAAAGAAAGAAAGAAAGAAAGAAAGAAAGAAAGAAAGAAAGAAAGAAAGAAAGAAAGAAAGAAAGAAAGAAAAAAAGAAAGAAAGAAATCCATTCTCAGGCAAACTTTTTGTCCTCAGTACTTCCCCACCCACCACCCCACATGTGAGGGTCCCCTAAGCTTGGCACCTTCCAGCTCCAACACACCCCTCCCAATTACTGTCCCTGCTTTGGTGAGAGAGTTCTGAGGTTCCCTGGCCTGGTTCATGCTGGCTCTCCTCTCTGAGTTGAGAAATGTGCCCCAGGCAGGCCGACCTCCGACTTGGCAACAAAGCCCTTCCTCCAAGAAAGTCCAGGGACACATCTCTCACTCAGAAAAATTTCTTTCCTCCAAATCCCATTTTTTTCTGGCTCTAAAGTCAATCGCCCTTTAAACACACCATGTATAGTTGAGAATCTGTGTATGATTCTGATGTTTTGGGAGACAGGGTCTGGCTCTGTGGCTCAGACTTGGGCCAGGGACATGACTGTCATCACTGCCAGCCTTGAAATTGTGGGCTCTAGCGGGCCTTCTGCCTCAACCTCTGGAGTGAGTGGGACAATGGGCACCTTGACCCCAGACCACTAGTTTGGATGGATTCAGAGAAGAGGTCTCCTTGAGTGATCTGCCCTTGCCTTGGGCTCCTGGGCTCCAGACATCTTCCTTCCTTGGCCTCCCAGAGAGCTGGGATTCCAGGCATGGGCCACCTCACCAGGCCTTCTGGTTCGTTTTGGGTGCAAGATTGAGGCCAGGCTCAGGGGCTCAGCCTCACCATCCCAGAGCTTTGGAGGCCAAGGCCAGTAGCTGGCCTGAGCCCACAGACCGAGACCCACCTGGAAAACATGGAGAGACCTCGTCACTATGCTTCATCCCAAATGAGCCGGGTGTGGTGGCAAGTGCCTGTCATTCCGCCTTCTCAGAAGACCGGGAAAAGGATTGCTGAAGCCCAGCAGCCCAAGTCTGCACTGGCCGGGAGCAAGCCAGCACCCTAAAGTCTGGGTGACAGAGTGAGACTCTGACTCAAAGGAAAAAAGGAAAAAAAATGAGCATCCATTTGTGAATGTAGTTGGGATCATTGTGAACACAGTATCATTTGGGAAGGCGGCCCGAGCCTTGGGCCTACAGTTCCCAAAAGACGGTGGATCAGCAGACAATCAGGCTGTGCTTTTGGGAGTCTGAGGCTGTGGATTGCAGGAGCCCGGAAGTTTGAGACAAGCTTGGGCCACGTAGTGAGGACTCATTCCTCCCCAGAATGCAAACACTGTAGTTGCACATGGTGGTGCCAGTGATCCCGGCTACACGGGATGCAGTGACCTCCATCCTGGGGTGTTCCTTTGTATTGCCCCTGCCTACAGAATGTGTGAGTCCAGGCTGGGCATCGTGGCTCACAGCCTTTAGCCCCGTACCCTGGGTGTCTGAGGTTGGAGGCTGCCTGAACCCATGGATCGGAGACCACCCCAGGCATTCTGGCCAGAACTTGTCTCAGCGTTAGGTCCCCAAAATCGAGTCAGGTGTGGTGATCCTTGGAGTCCTGGCTGCTCAAATGCCGAGGAGGGAAGACAGCCTGAACCCCACAGTTTGAGGCCCCAGGAGCCACAATCATTACACCGTGCCCCAGCCCAGCTGATGGAGACTCCAGTGACAAAAAAGATGCCTCCTTCATGCATAACAACGTCCATGACTCCCCAGGAAAAGATCCAGGGAAGCGGGTAATGGAGTGATCATGAGAGGAAGGGACCCTTTCCCCATCCAAAACTGGAAGACCGGGAAAATGGAACCTTGGCTTGCCACTGCGTTGCCGTACCTCCTTGATCACTCTGTGCCCGACGGCTGCCCTAGCTCAGTGCCATCTGTTCCATGAACTCACATGCATATTTGCTGTAGGGCACGAGTGTGGAGTGTGAAGGCAGGCATTCTGTGGCACATGGCCGAAGGCGTGGAACAGACATGCCCAGTGGCCACCTTTGAAACCTCTCACGAATGACTGGATGGAAAGTGTCCTTTCTTCTCCCATCACTGAGCGTGACTCCTCGTGCTGGGTTGCAGGGCTGTCAGTGGTCATAATTATTATTATTTGAATCCGAATCCCACTCTGTCGCCCAGGCCTGACCACAGGGGAGCACTCAAGACCACTGCAGACTCCACCTGTCGGGCTCAGACCATCCCCCTGCCTCAGCCTCCTGAGTGCTGGAACCACATGCCTGCAGAATCACACCCAGCTAACCTTTGGAATTTTTTTTTGAGTTGGAGTCTCACTCTGTTGCCCAGATTGGAGTGCAGTGGCTGCTCCCGGCCACTGCAGCCTAGACCTGCTGGGCTCCAGTGATCCTTCCGCCTCAGCCTTCCAAGTAGCTGGAACTACAGGCGTGCGCGACCATGCCCGGCTAATTTTTGATTTATTGTAGAGATGAGGTCTCACTGCCCAGGTGGGTCTCGAACCTGTGGGCTCAGACATTCCACTCACCTCAGTCTCCCAAAGGTGCGGGATTATAGACTGAACCACCGATCCCGGCTTTGAATTATTTTTAATGGCCGAAATGAGGTCTCATCCCATGTCCTGGGCTGGTTTCGAACCTGCAGGCTCAGGCCTTCCACTCATCTGGACCTCAGCAGGGCTGGAATGCAGGTCTGAGCCCCTGAGCACGGACTATTGTTATGATGGTGGTGGTGGTTGGTATAATTATTCTGAATCAGTGTCCCACTCTCTCGCCCAGGGTGGAATGCAGGGGCCCTATATCAGTCACCATGGCTTCCATCAGCTGGAATCCAGTGGTCCTAACACCACGGCCTCCCGTGTGGCCAGAACAACAGGCATGTGTCACCAAGCTAGGCTCATTTTTTTGACTTCTTGTAGAGAGAAGATGTCACCAAGGTGCCTGGGCTTGTCTTGAACCCGGGTGCTCAGGCCATTCTCTCACCTTGGCCTCCCAAAGCACTGAGATGACAGGCATGAGCAAACACGCCTGAACTCCACACCATCGTGGAGCTCCACCGCGAAGCCTGTTTCATTCCGATGACCCAGGAAGTCAGAGAGGGGGGCTGGAGATGCCCATTGAGCCCTACACGGGGGGAGTGCATGGTGCAGGGGCGTGTCCCCACTAGAGTGCCCAACAGCTGCTTGCTTCCTTCCCCAAGGTGGATCAATTTGATCCTCCAAGGAGCCGACTCGGGGTAAGGGAGGCTGTGACTCTCAAAACTTTAGGGGGTCGGGGACAGCCAGGCAACTCACGCCTGTCTTCTCGGCACTTGGAAAGGATGAGATGGGAAGATGGTCAGAGGCTGGGAGCTCAAGACTAGGCTGGACACCATATCAAGGCCACACCTCAAGCCCAAGCATAACCCAGAAAACCTTGGGCTGGCCCAGAGCTCAAGACCAGGCAGGAATATCAAGATGTTGATGAAAGGAAAACCTGTGATTGCAGCAGTTTGTGAGGCCTAGGCCGAGAGCATGGCCCAGTTGGGAGTTTGAGAGCAGCCTGGGCAACATAGTGAGGAAAGAAAAGAAAGAAAGAAATTCATTCTCAAGCAAACCTCCTGCCCTCAGTCCTTCCCCACCCCCCCACATGTGATTATCCCACAAGCTTGGCACCTTTCAGCCCCAACATCCCCCAGCCAATGGCTTCCCCTGCCTTGTTGTGGGAGTTCCAGAGGCTTCCAGGCCCAGATCATGCCTTCTTTCCTCTACCCAGGCAGCCCGACCATCCAACTTAGCAATGAGGACCTTCCAACCCGAAAGGCCAGAGACACATTCATCCCCTAGGGACATTTCTTCCCCCCAATTCCATTTTTCCTGGATGTTAAGTCAGACACCCTGTGAACACACCATACGCAGATGAGAATCTGTATACGATTCTGATGTTTTAGGAGACAGGTCTGGCTCTGTGGCCCAGGCTGGGTCCTGGGGACACGACCATTGTTCTCTGCCAGCTTCGAAATCACTGGCTCTGGTGATCCTCCCTCTTCAGCCTCTGGAGTGGCTGGGATGATGGGCACCTCGACCCCAGATGCCTAGTTTGAATGGGTGCAGAGATTGGGTCTTCCTGTATGGCCTGGGCTGACTTTGGGCTCCTGGGCTCCAGTCATTCTCCTGCCTTGGCCTCCCAGAGCCCTGGGATTCCAGGCATGGGCCACCATGGCAGGCTTTATGATTCATTTTCGATGAAGGCTCGAGGCTGGGCTTGGGAGCTCAGCCTTGCCATCCCAGCACTTTGGGAGAACAAGGTCAGTGGCCTGCCTGAGCCCATGGGCCGAGACCTGCCCTGGCAACTCGTCAAGACCTTGTCTCTACCCTCCATCCCAAATGAACTGAGCATGGTGGTGCACGTCTGTTGTACTGGATCCTCAGAAGGCTGGAGAAAGTCTCACCAGAGCCTGGCAGGCAGAGGCTGCGGTGGCTGGGACTGAGCCACTGTCCTAAAGCTTGGGCGATGGAGTGAGACTCTGACTCAAATAAAGGAAAAAAGATAAAGAAGAGCATCCATTTGTGTATGGAGTTGGCATCATCGTGAACAGACATAGATCATTTGGAAAGGAGATCCCAGTCTTGGACCTAGAGTTCCTGAAAGACAGTGGATCAGCAGTCAATCGGCCTGTGGCTTTGGAGGCCTAGGAAGGGGAACACTGGAGCCCAGGATTTCGAGAGCAGCCTGGGCCATGAGCCAGACCTCATTGCTTCCTGGAATGCAAACATTGGAGTTGCACGTGGTGGTGCCCATGGCCCCAGCTACACGGGATGTGGTGACCTCTTTCCTGGGACATTCCTTCGCATTGCCTGCAACAACAGAAGGTGTGAGTCCAGGCCAGCCACCGTGGCTCACAGCCATCAGCCCCGCACCCTGGGAGGTAGATGGGGGAGACTGCCTGAGCCCAGGTTTTGAAGACCATCCTGGACGACGTGGTCAGACCACATCTCAGTGAGAGGTTCCCAAAATCCAGTCAGGCATTCCAGAGTCCTGGCTGCTCAAGTTACAAGGTGGGAGGACTGCTTGATGCCAGCAGGTCGAGGCCCCAGGAGCCATGATCGTTCTGCTGTGTCCCAGACCACCCGACAGAGACACTGGTGATAAAAAAGTCACCTCCCATGTGCCTCAAGATGGGTGTACATGGCTCCCCAGAGACTGTCCTATGCAGACAGGGGACAATTGGGTGATCAGGAGAGGAAGATACCCTTCCTCCACCCAAATGTGCTAGACTAAGTGCCCAAAACCAGGACTGGCCACGGCATTGCTGAACCACCTTGATCATTCTGTGCCCAACAGCTGCACTAATTCAGGGCCGTGTGCTCCATGAGATAACATGCATCTTTGCCATTGGGCATGAGTGTGGAGTGTGGAGGCAGGCATTATGTGGCACATGACCAAAGGCATGAGACAAACCTGCCCAGTGGCCACCTTTGAAACCACCCACAAATGACAGATGGGAAAGTGACTTTTCCTCTCCCATCCCTGAGGGTGAATCCTCGTGCTGAGTGGCAGGGGTGGTGGTGGTGGCTTTCTCCAAAAACATGAGAATTGTACACAGATTCTCAATTCCACCTGGTGCGTTCAAAGGACTACTGACTTTAGAGCCAGAAAAAATAACCAGAGCACAGGGGTTCACTCTCAGTCACTGGAGCTGCCACCAGCTGGGCTCCAGTGATCATCATGCCATGGCCTCCTGAGAGTCCAGAACTAAAGGACTGTGCCACCAAGCTTGGCTAATTTTTTTTTACTTCTTGTAGAGACGAGGTCTGACCAAGGTGCCCAGGCTGGTGTCAAACACGGGTGCTCAGGACATCTTGCCTCAGCCTCCAGAGTGCCAGGATGACAGGCATGTGCCCCTGCTCCCAGCCTCCTCCTGCCAGGTCCACTATCTTGCAATGATCTGGGACTCTGGAGAGGGCAGCCGGAGTCACCCCTTGAGCCCTCCCTGGGGGGATTGCCTAGTGCATGGACGTGTGTCCACCAGGGCACCCACCCCTCCTCCCACATTTTTCCCCAAGGTGGGCCCACTCGTTACACCCAGGACCCACCTCAGGGAAAGGGAGGGCATGACTCTCAAAACTTCAGGGGGACAGGGACGGCCGGGCAATTCACGCCTGTCTCCTTGGCACTCAGGGAGGCCGAGACAGGAAGACGGCTGGAGCCCTGTTGCTCCAGACAGGCTGGAAACCATAGCAAGCCCCCACCTCGACTCCAAGTGAAACCCAGAAAGCAGTGGGTGAGTGCTGGCCTCGGCGGGAGGATTGCCTCTGTCTCAGAGACCAAACCAGGCAGGAGAACTGCCTGTGATCTCAGTAGCTTGGGAGACCTAGGCCGAGAGGATGACCCGAGTTAGGCAATTTGAGAGCAGCCAGGGCAACCTAGTGAGGAAAGAAAAGAAAGGAAGGAAGGAAGGAAGGAAGGAAGGAAGGAAGGAAGGAAGGAAGGAAGGAAGGAAGGGAGGAAGGAAGGAAAGA
>NW_007252918.1:824065-849434 GCF_000164805.1 Carlito syrichta
AAAAGAAAGAAAGAAAGAAGGAAAGAAGCAAGGAAGGAAGGAAGGAAGGAAAGAAAGAAAGAAAGAAGGAAAGAAAGAAAGGAAGAAAGAAAGAAATCTATTCTCCTGCAAAACTTCTGTCATCAGTCCTTCCACCCTGCCCTTCCCACATGTGAAAGTCCCACAAGTTCGGCACCTTTCTACCCCAGACCACCCCCAATTGCTACCCACCCTTTGGCGCGTGAGTTTCCAAGCCTCCCTCTCCAGGTTCCTGTCGACTCTCTTCTCTGAGGTGTTAAATGTGCCTGAGGCAGGCCGACCCTCTGACTCGGCAAGGAGGACCTTCTGCCAAGAAAGGCCAGGGAAACATCCATCAACTGGGGACATTTGTTCCCCCCAATCCCGTTTTCCCTGGCTCTAAAGCCAGTGGCCCTGTGAACACACCACACACAGTTTAGAGTCTATGTACAAGTCTGATGTTTTTGGAGACAGAGTCTGGCTCTGTGGCCCAGGGTGGGGCCTGGGGACATGACTGTCATTCACCCTCTGTCGCAAAATCATGGGCTCCTGCAATTCTCCAGCTTCAGCTTCTGTGGTTGTCGGGACGATGGGCACCTTGACCCCAGACCACCTGTTTGGATGTGTGCGGAAATAGGGTCTCCCTCTGTGACCCTGGCTTGCCTTGGATTCCTGGTCTCCAGCCATCCTCCTGTCTCAGTCTCACAGAGTGCTGGGATCCCAAACTTGGGCTGCCAAGCCAGGCCTTCTCATTCATTTTCGATGAAGTATCAAGGCTGGGCTCTGGGACTCAGCCTCATCATCCCAGTGCTTTGGGAGGCCAAGACCAGGGGCCAGCTCTAGCTCATGGGCCAAGATCAGCCCAGGCACATAAGCGAGATTTGTCTCTACCCTTCTTCCAAATGAGCCAGGCATGGTGGCGTGTGCCTGTTGTTCCAGCTCCTCAAAAATCCGGGGAAAGTCTCGCTTGAGTTCGGCGTGCCTAAGCTGTATTGGCCAGGAGCAACCCAACCACCTCCAACCTGGTCGATGGTGTGAGACTTTGACTGAAAGAAAAAAAGGATAAAAATGAAGAGCATCTATTTGTGTATGTAGTTGGGATCATCGTAAACAGACATAGATTATTTGGGAAGGGGGCCCCAGTCTTGGATCTAGAGTTCACAAAAGATGGTGGATCAGCAGACAATTGGATTGTGGCTTTGGTAGGTGAGATGAGGGACCACTGGAGTACAGGATTTCAAGACCAGCCTTGGCCACATAGCGAGACCTCATTGCTCCCCAGAATGCAAACACTAGAGTCATGCATGGTGGTGCCCGTGGTCCCAGCTACACGGGATGTGGTGCCCTCCATCCGGGGGTGTTCCTTTGCATTGCCCCTGCTGACAGAATGTGAGAGTTCGACCAGGCACTATTGCTCACAGCCATCAGCCCTGTGCCCTGGGCAACTGAGGTGGGAGGGTTTCTGGGTCCAGGTGTCAGTCACCAGCCTGGGCGATGTGGCCAGACCTCATCTCGGCAAGAGGTCCACAAAATTGAGTCAGGTGTGGTGGCCACCAGAGTCAGAGCTTCTTGGGGACCGAGACACAAAGAACAGACTTAGCCCCACAGGATGTGGCCCCAGGAGCCACAATCATGCTGCCACATGAAGCCCAGCCGACTGTGACTACAGCATCAAGATGCCTCCCGTGTACACCACAGCAAGTGTCCATGGCTCCCCTGGGTAAGTTTGCATGGGTGGGGTATGATGGAGTGATCGGGAGAGGAAGTGGCCCTCACCCCGCCTGAAGGTGGCAGACCAGACAACCATAACGTGGGCTGGTCATAGTGTTGTTGGACCCCTTTTCTGGCTCTGTGCCCAATGGCTGCCCTAACTCGGGGTCTTCTGTTCCATGAGCTCATATGCGTCTTTGCCATGGGGAACAAATGTAGAGGGTGGAGGCGGTTCTTCTGGGACACATGGCTGAAAGCACAGGATGGACGTGCCTGGTGGCCACCTTAGAAAACTCCAGAGAATGACAGACAGTAAAGTGACTTTTCCAATCCCATCCCTGAGGTTGACTCCTCAAGCTGGGTGGCAGGAGTGGTGGTAGTGATGATGGAGGTGATTATTGTTATTTAGTGTTGGAATCCCACTCTGTTGCCCAGGCCAGAACTCAGGGGCATTCTCACGGGCACAGCAGACTCCACCTGCTGGGCTCAGGCGATCCTCCCACCTTGTCCCCCAAGTGGCTGGAACCACAGGCCTGTGACACCACGTCCAGCTGATCTTGGGATTTATTTTTGATGATTGAGATGTGGTCTTGCCCAGTCTTCCAGGCTGGTCTCGACCCCACAGTCTTAGCCCATCTATCCACCTCAGCCTCCTAAGGGCCAGGAAGCCAGTCTGAGCCCCTGAGCCCAGACAGTGGCTGTGGTGGTGATGGTTGGTATCATTATTGTGAGTCGGTGTCCCACTCTGTTTCCCAGGCTGGAGCGCAGGGGCCCACTCTTGGCCAACAAGACCTCCACTAGCTGGGCTACGGGGATCCTCCTGCTGCAGCCTCTCAAGTGGCCAAATCAACAGGCAAGCGCCACCATGGTCGGCTCATTTATTTGGCTTCTTGTAGAGATGAGGTCTCACCAAGGTGCTCGGGCTTCTCTCGAACCTGAGCAATATGACCATCCCCTTGCCTCAGTTTCCCAAGCACCAGGATAACATTTGAGCCCCCATGCCTGGCCTTCACACCCCTCTCAGGGACCCGCCACAAGACCCACTCCCTTCAGATAGCCCAGGACCCCGGAGAGGGCAGGCAGATTCGACTGCAGATCCCACCTTGGGGAAGAGCCTGGCACAGGGCCGTGTCTCCATGGGGCGCCCACCCCTCCACATGCCACAATCCCCAGACTAGACACCCACTCGTTAATCCAGGGGTCACCTCTGGGAAAGGGAGAATGTGACCCTCAAACCTTCATGGGGGCCTGACCGGGCAACTCATGCCTGTCTCCTCAGCACTCAGGGTGTCCGAGATGGGAAGATGGTCAGAGTCCAGTTGTTGAGACCAGGGTTGACATCATAGCAAGTCCCCACCTCGACCTCAAGCCAAACCCAGAAAACCTTGGGTGAGGGCAGACCTCGGCAGGAGGATTGCCTCAGGTCCAGAGTTCATACCAGGCAGAATGAACAGGATGTTGACCAAATTGAAAGCCTGTGATTGCAGCAGTTTGGGATGCTGAGGCCAAGAGGAAGGCCAGAGTTGGGCAGTTTGAGAGGTACCAGGGCTACCTAGTGAGGAAACAAAAGAGAGAGAGAAGAAAAAGAAGAAATAAAGAAATTCTAAGTCAACAAAGAAATCCATTCTCCTGCAAGCATTCTTCACTCAGTATTTCCCCCACCCCCTCCACATAGGAGGGTCCCACAAGTTCGGCAGCTTCCAGCTTCAACCCTCCCCCAATGGCAGCCCTCACTTTGAGTAGTGATGGTGTTGATTATTGTCATTTGGAGTTGAAATCCTGTTCTGTCCCCCAGGCCAGAGTGCAGGGACACGTTCATGGCCACCACCGACTTCTCCTGCCCGGCTCTGGTGATCTTCCCAACTCGGCCCTCTGAGTGGCTGGAATTGCAGGCCTGTGCCAGCATGTCCGACTAATCTCTGTATTTATTTTTGATGGCTGAGACAATGTCTTGCCACGTGTCCCTCACTATTGTCGAAACTCCAGGTTCATGCCATCCACTCTCCTGGGCCTCTGAAATGCCAGGATGCCAGGTTGATCTCCTGGGCCCAGTCCGTGGTTGTGGAGGTGGTGGTGGTACCAGAATGATGGGCACCTCGACCCCAGACACCTATTTTGGATGGGTGGAGAGACACAGTCTCCCTGCATGGCTTGGGCTAGACATGGGCTCCTGGGCTCCAGCTATCCTCCCACCTCAGCCTCCTAGAGCACTGAGACTCCATGTGTGGGACACTGAGCCAGGCCTTCTTGTTCATATTCGACTAAGGATCGAGGCCACGCTCGGGGGCTTAGCCTTGTCATCCCAGCACTTTGGGAGACCAAGGCCAGTGGCTGAACCAAGCCCACAGACTGAGACCCAAGTGGGCAACTCGGTGAGAACTCATCTCTACCCTCCATCTCAAATGATCCAGGAGTGGTGGCATGCACCTATCGTTCTGGCTCCTCAGAAGGCCGGCAAAAGACTTGCCGGAGCCCAGTGAACCAAGGCTGTGGTCGCCGGGAGGGAGCCACCACTCTAAAGCCTGGGTTATGGAGTGAGATTCTGACTCAAAGAACAAAAGTAAAAAATTTTTAAAAAGTAGAGCATCCATTTATGCATGGAATTGGAGATCATCATGAACAGACAGAGATCATTTGGAAAGAAGGTCACAGCCTTGGGCGTAATGTTCCCAAAAGATGGTGGATAACAGACAATTGGGCTGTTACTTTGGGAGGCCAAGGTGGGGGACCACTGGAGCCCAGAAGTTCGAGACCAGCCTGGGCCACGTAGCGAGACCTCATTGCTCCTGGGGCAGGCAAACACTGGAGTTGCATGTGGTGGAGCCCACAGTCCCGGCTACAAGAAATGCTATGGCCTTCGTCCCAGGGCATTCCGTTGCATTGCCCCTGCCAACAGAACATGTGACTCCCAGCTGGCAACCGTGGCTCATGGCTGTAAGACCCACACCCTGGGAGGCAGAGGTGGGAGGTTGCCTTAGCCCAGGGTTCAGAGACCAGTCTGGGCGATGTGACCAGACCACCTCTTGATGAAAGCTCCTCAACATCAAGTCAGGCATGTTGGCCCCTGGAGTCCCAGCTGCTCGGGAGCTGAGGCAGTAGTACTGCCTGAGTCCCATAGATTGATGTGCCAAGAGCCACGATCCTGCCACCATGCCCCAGACCACCTGACGGAGATTCAGGCAACAAAAAACACACCTCCCATGTGCGTCAAGAGGGGCATCCATTGCTCCTCAGGTAAAGGCCGGTGTAAGCCGGGGACGATTGGAAATTTGGGAGAGGAAGGGGCCCTCCCTCCACCCAAATGTGCTAGAACGGGTGACCAAACCATGGGCTGGCTGTGGCATTGCTGGACTGCCTTGATCACTCTGTGCTCGATGGCCACCCTAACTCTGAACCATCTGCTCTGTGAACTCACACGCATCTTTGCTGTGGGGCATGAGTATGGAGGGTGGAGACAAGCCTCCTGGGGTGCATGGCCAAAGGCACAGAACAGACCTGCCTCGTGGTCACCTTAGAAACCTCCCACAAATGACAGGCCAGAAAGTGACATTTCCTCTCCCATCCCTGAGGGTGATTCCTTGTGGTGTATGACGGGGTGGTGGTGGTGGTGCTGAATATTATTTGGAGTTGGAATCTCACTCTGTTGCCCAATCTGGAGCACAGGGGCACACTCACATCCACCACAGGCTCCACCTACCTGGCTCAGGTGATCCTCCCACCTTGGCCCACCAAGTGGCTGGAACCACAGTCTTGTGCCACCATACCCAGCTAATATTTGGATTTATTTTTGATGTACGAGATGAGGTCTTGTCTTGGGTCCCATGATGGTGTCGAACCCACAGGTTCAGGCCATCTAATCACCTGGGCCTCCGAAAGCCTGGGATGTCAGACTGAGACCCTGAGCCCGACCCGTGGTAGTGGTGGTGGTAGTGGTTGGTATTAATATTCTAAGTCAGAGTCCCACTCTGTCACCCAGGGCAGAGAACACGGGACCACCCATGGCTACCACAGCCTCCACCAGCTGGGCTCTGGCGATCCTCCTGCTACTGCCTCCCATGGGGCTGGAACAACAGGCATGCAGCACCATGCTTGGCTCATTTTTTTGGTTTCTTGTAGAGATGAGTTTTCACCAAGGTGCCTGGGCAGGTCTCGAACACGGGCCTCAGGCCATTCTCTCGCCTCAACCTCCCATAGCCTCGGGATGACAGGTGAGAGACCCTGCACCCAATCCTCTACCCCCTATTGGTATCCCACCATGAGGCCCGCTCCCTTCCAATGACCTGGACTCCAGAGACAGCGACTGGAGTCGCCCGCTGAGCCCTCCCCAGGGTGAGCACCTGGAACAGGGCTGTGACTCCGCCATGGTGCGCACCCCTCCATCTGCTTCATTCCACAGGAATGCCCGCTCCTCCCAGGGTCCAAATCAGGGAAAGGGAATGCATGACTCTCAAAACTTTGGGGGCATGATGGCCGGGTGAATCATGCCTGTCTCCCGGCACTCAGGGAGTCCAAGATCAGAAGATGGCCAGATCACAGGAGCTAGAGACTGGTCTGCAAACCATAGCGAGTCCCCACCTCAACCCAAAGCAAACTCCAGGAAACATTGGGTGAGGGCAGGCCTCACTGGGAGGATCTCCTCTGACCCAGAGTTCAAGACAAGACAGGAAGACCAGGATGTCGACCAAATGGAAAGCCTGTAATTGCAACAGTTTGTGAGACCCAGGGCAAGAGGATGGCCCAAGTTGGGAGGTTATAGAGCAGTCTGGACAACCTAGTGAGAAAAGAAAAGAAAGAAAAAAGAAAGAAAGAAAGAAAGAAAGAAAGAAAGAAGGAAAGAAAGAAAGAAGGAAAGAAAGAAAGAAAGAAAGAAAGAAGGAAGGAAGGAAGAAATCCATTCTCCTGCAATTCTTATGCCCTCATTCCTTCCTCCACTCCCACCCACATGTGAGGGTCCCCCAAGCTCAGCACCTTTCAGCCCCAACTCCCCGGATGGTTGCCCCCACTTTGGTGTGGGAGTTCCTGAGGCTCCGTGCCTGGGCTCCTGTCAGCTTTTCTTTTTGAGGTGAGAAGTGTGCCCCAGGCAGGACGGCCCCCGACTCAGCAACAAGGACCTTCCAAAAAGAAATGCCAGAGAAACATCCCTCACCTGGGGACATTTATTCAACCCCAGATACATTTTCTCTGGCTCTAAAGTCTGTCACCATTTATGTATGCCAGGCGCAGTTGAGAATCTGTGTACCATTCTGATGTTTTTAGGAGACAGGGTCTGGCTCTGTGGCCACTCAGGGCAGGGGTACACGTTCATCATTCTCCACCAGTTTTGAAATTACGGGCTCTGGCGATTCTCTCACGTCAGCCTCCAGAGAGACCAGGACGACGGGCACCATGACCCAAGGCCACCTGTTTGGTTGGGTGCTGAGACGGGGTCTCTCTGCATAGTCCTGGGTGGCCTTGAACTCCTGGGCTCCAGACATCCTCCTGCCTTGGTCTTCCAGGGTGCTGGGAATCCACGTGTGGGCTGCCACCTCCAGTCTTCTGGTTCGTTTTCAAGAAGGATTGAGCCCGTACTTGTGGGCTCAGCCTTGTCATCACAATGAGTTGGGGGCAAAGGCCAGTGGCCAGCCCAAGTCCATGGGTCCAAGATGCACCTAGGCAACACAGAGAGAACTCATCTCAACCATACATCCCAAATGAGCCGGCCATGGTATTGCACCCTTGTCATTCCGGCTCCTCAGAAGTCCAGGGGAGAGGGCCCACTGGAGACCCACAGGCCCAGATTGCAGTGCCAGGAGTGAGTCACTGCTCTCCACCCTATGCGACAGAGTGAGACTCCAACTCAAAGAAAAGGAAAGAAAAGAAGAGCTTCCACTTGTGTATGAAGTTGGGATCATCGTGAATACACAGAGATCTTTGGGGAAAGAGGCCTCAGACATGGGCCTAGATTTCCCAATGATGGTGAATTGGCAGACAATTGGGCTGTGGCTTTGGGAGGCCGAGGTGGGGGACCATTGGAACCCGAGAGTTCGAAACCAATCTGGGCCACATAGCGAGACCTTGTCGCTCCCCAGAAAGCCAACATTGGAGTTGTTCGTGGTGCCACCCGCGGTCCAAGCTACATGTAATGCAGTGGTCTCCATCCCAGGGCATTCCTTTGCATCACTCCCGATGACAGAACATGTGAGACCAGGCCAGGCACTGTGTCTCAAGGCTGTTAGTTGTATGCCATGGGAGACCAAGGCGGGTGGCTACCTGAGCCCAGGGTTGGAGACCAGCCTGAGAGAAGTGGCCAGACTTCATCTTGGTGAGAGGTCCCCAAAATCAAGTCAGGCAACATGGCCCACGGAGTCCTGCCTGCTCAGGTGCTGAGGCAGGAGGACCACCTGAGCTGCACAGGGTGAGGCCCAGGGAGCCACGATCATGGTGCTGTGCACCAGTCCAGCAGATGGAGACTCAAGCAAAAAAGGACACCTCCCACGTGAGTCACAACAGGCATCCGCGGGTCCCCACGGGGAAATGTCTGCATGGGGGGGACGATGGAGGGATTGGGAGAGCAAGGGGCACTCTCCTTGACAGAAGGTCGCAGACCAACCCAGAACCTGGGCTGGCTGGAGGATTGATGAACTGTCTGGATCACTCTGTGCCTGACAGCCACCCTAACTTGGGGCCATCTCTTCTGTGAACTCACACACGACTTTGCCATGGGGCACAAATGTGCAGGGTGCAGGAAGGCCATCTTTGATGTGTGCCCGAAGGAATGGGACAGACGTGCCCAGTGGCCAGCTTTGAAACCTCCCATGAACAACAGGCGAGAAAGTGCATTTTCCTCTCCCACCCCATCGCGTTAAGAACAATGATCAAAACAAAATAAATACATCTGGGTTTGAAGGTCAAACTGTATGTAACTAAAAGTATAAAAAGAACTTGAAAAAAATCGGCATCTGTATAAAATAACAACAGAGTCAGTGTCCAAGTTTTCACCTATGCCGATGACGTTCCTTCTTCAGCAAACTCTCACCCACTGGAGCTGGACTCTGGCAAGTTGCGCCCAAACAGGCACCTGAAAGGTAATCCTTATTTTATTTTATCTAATTTTATTTTATTTTTTGAGTTGGAGTCTGACCCTGTCACCCAAACTGGAGTGCAGTGGCCACTCTCAGCCACCACAGTCTCGACCTGCTGGACTCCGGCGATCCTTCTGCCTCAATCTTCCAAGTAGTCAGAATTGCAGGCAAGCGTTACAATGCCCAGCTGATTTTTTTTATTTATTGTAGAGATGAGGTCTCGCCAAGTTGTCCAGGTGGGTCTCAAACCCGTGAGCTCAGGCAATCCACTCCCCTCAGCCTCCCAAAGCATGGGATTACAGGCTGAGCCACCGAGCCCGGTGATGCATATGATTTCAAAAAGAGGAATTAAAGATTCCTCTACACGATTATCTGATTTTCTACATTTTGTGCAAGAATAGTGCCCCAGATTCCCTGAAGAAACCATCATTAATTCGGAAACATGGACAAAGGTTGGGGAAAAATTGAAAGTGAATTACACTCTCCACTGTCTGGAATGAGTTTCTGTAGATACCTTTGCATTATGGAATATAATTAGAGATGTCTTACATCCACAAGAAAACGTTGATAAAATGCCCCTTTAAAGTAAAAGAGGAACCAGGTGAAACAACTCCCTTACTAACCCCTGTTTCTTCCCAGGCAATGTTAGCTACTGTCCCTGTTGATGATGATCCTCTATCCCCTGAGGATAAGGAAAACTTAAAAGAAGAAGGAGTTAGGTATCATGAAGAAAAATATCCAGATAATTTAAACTATCCCCTTGGCACCAAAGGACCACTGGCAAATGGCACCAGGTGGGGAAGGATTGTGATTTGTGAGTGTCTTGATTTAAGAGGAGAAAATTGTCTTTCTATACTGATTCCTGTTATGTAAAATGGCTCGTTCCTCATATTAAAACAGCCACCATTCCTGTTAATAAGACAACTGTTCTTGATTTACTTATAAAATTATAGCAACTAATAATTGTTAGAAACCAACCATTTAACGTAGGTAATATTAGATTTCATCCAGGACTCCTTGGACCGCTACAACAACGTAATCAATTAGAAGATGTTTTGAAAAAATTGGTCATGTGTCCTCTCGTTGTAGATTCTTTAGTCAATCAAGCTCAGCAATCCCATAAAATTCATCACCAAAACGCTGCAACTTTAAGGCACCAGTTTCACATTCCATGAGAAACGGCTAAACAAATCATAAAAAAATGTGCATCGTGTCCTATTTCTAATAACCCCCTTCTCCTCAGAAGTTAACCTCCACAGAATAAAATCTAATGTTTTGTGGCAAATAGATGCTACTCATTTCCAAAGTTTTGGAAAATTATCATTTCTACATGTGACAGTGGATACATCTTCCCATGTAATTTTAGCCTCACCCAGACCTAGGGAAACCTATAAAGAAGTAGTCCAATAATTATTCTTTTGTTTTTCAGAGCTGTACATTCCTCAACAATTAAAAACTGATGATGCTCCTCTTTTGCATCAAAAGTTTATCAGTCGTTTTGTACCCAGATTGGCATCTCTCATTATACAGGAATTCTGTATAATCCTCAAGATCAAGATATAGTCGAGAGATCCCATCAAACGTTAAATAATCATGTAATTAAATTGCAGGAAGAGGTATTCACATGTGGTTCTCCACATCATATCATATATCATGCTATGTTTGTAATTAATTATGTTAATTCGATTTTCAAGAATATTCAGCTATGATAAGACATTGGAGTCCTGAGAATACTGTTAAACCGATGGTAAAATGGGAAGATCTTCTTACAGATCAATGGAAAGGGAGCTGTGGCTTTGGGAGGCCAAGGCAGGAAAACTCTGGAGGCCAGGATTTCGAGACCACCCTGGGCCACATAATGAGATCTCGTTGCTCCCCAGAATGCAAAAGCTCGAGTTGTGTGTGGTGGTACCAGCAGTCCTGGCTACATGGAATGTGGCAGCCTCCATCCAGGGAAGTGCCTTTTGTCACCCCTGCTGACAACATGTGCGATTCCAGGCCGGTCACTGTGGCTCAGGCCCATCAGCTGCAGGCTCTGGAAGGATGCAGCAGGAGGCTGCCTGAGACCCGGGGTCAGAGAACATCTCGGGCGACATGGCCTGACCTCATCTCGGCAAGAGGGCCCCAAAATCATGTCAGACTTGGTGGTCCCCAGAGTTTAGGCTGTTTGGGGGCCAAGGCGGGAGGACCGACTGATCCCCACAGGTTGAGGCCCAGGATGCTACGATCATGCCACTGCACCCCAGCATGTTGGACTGAGACTGTGGTGACAAAATATACACCTCCATCGTGCATCACAATGGGCGTCCATTGCTCCCTAGGGAAAGATCCGTATGGGCATGGGACGATGGAGTGATCAGGAGAGAAAGGGGCCTTCCCACTGCCCAAAGAATGCTCACCAGGTGACCAGAACCTGGGCTGGCCATAGCGTTGTTGGACCTCCTTGATTGCTCTATGCCAGACAACCACTCTAACTCAGGTCATTCTGTTCTATAAGTTCACATGTGCCTTTGCTGTGGGGCATGGGTATGGAGGGTGGAAGCAGGCCTCCTGGGAGGCGTGGCCAAAAGCATGGGACTGAAGTGCCTGGTGGCCAACTTGAAACCTCCCACGAACACCAGGTCAGAAAGTGCCTTTTCCTCTCCCATTCCTGAGGGTGACTCCTTGCTCTGAATGGCAGGAGTAGTGGTGGTGGCGGTGGTGGTGATTATTTTTATTTGGAGTCAGAATTCTGCTCTATTGTCCAACCAGAGCACAGGGGCATGCTCTTGGCCACTGCAGACTCAACCTCCTGGGTTCAAGCGACCTCCCACCTCGGCCCCCAGAATGGCTGTAATCATAGGCCTGTGCCACCATGCCCAGCTAATCTTTGGATTTATTTTTGATGGCCGAGATGAGGTCTCACCCAGTGTCCCAGGCTGGTCTCAACCCCACAGGCTCAGGCCATCCACTCACCTCAGACTCCGAAGTGCCAGGACGACAGGCTGAGCACCTGAAACCAGTATGTGGTTGTTGTGGTGGTGGGTGGTATTCTTATTCTGAATCAGAGTCCAGCTCTGTCACCAGGCCAAAGCACAGGGGCTCACTCTCAGCCACTGTGGACTTAATGGGCTGGGCACCAGCTATCCTTCCACTGTGGCTTCCCGAGTGGCCAGATTGACAGGCTTGTGCCACCACACTCACCTCATTTTGCTGGTTACTTGTATCGACGTAGTCTTTCCAAAGTGCCCGGATTGGGCTTGATCCCAGGGTCTCAGGCCATCCTCTATCCTTGGCCTCCCAAAGCACCGAGATGACAGGCGTGAGACCCCATGCCCAACCCCCACATTCATCTCGGGGTCCCACCATGAGGCCCGCTCCCTTCTGACAATGTGGGACCACTGAGAGGGCATCTGGAGTCTCCCACCGAGCCCTCCCTGGGGGGAGTGCCTGTCACAGGGGCAGGGCTCCACCTGGGTGTCCACCCCTCTGACCAATTTGTTCCATAGAATGGACCTGCATACTCCTTCCAGGAACGACCTCGGGGAAACTGAGGACTTGACTCTGAAAACTTTGGTTAGGTGGGGACGACCAGGAGACTGACACATGTCTCCCCAGCTCTCGGGGAGGGCAAAACGGGAGGATGGCTGGAGCCCGGGAGCTGGAGACCAGGTTGGACACATAGGAAGCCCTGACCTTGACCCCAAGCAAAACCCAGATAATCATGAGTGAGGGCAGGCCTCGGCAGGAGGAGCGCCTCTGACCCAGAGCTCAAGAACAGGCAGGAAGTCCAGGATGTTGACCAAATGAAAACACTGATAGCAGCAGTTTTGGAGGCACAGTCCGAGAGTGTGGTCCAAGTTCGGTGGTTTGAGAGCAGAATGGGGAACCTAGTGAGGAAAGAAAATAAAGAAAAAAGGAAAAGAGAGAAAGAAAGAAATCCATTCGCCTGCAAGCATTCTGCACTCAATGCTTCCCCCCACACATGTGAGGTCCACTAAGCTCGGCACCTTCCAGGCTCAAACCCCACCCCAATGGCTGCCCCTGCTTTGGTGAGAGAGTTCTTGAGGCTCCCTTTCCAGGTTCCTGCCAGTTCTCCTCTCTGATGTGAGAAATGTTCCCCAGGAAGGTCAACCCTCTGAATCGGCAGAGGAACTTCCACAAAAGAAGGCCAGGGACACATCCCTCACCCAGGGACATTTCTTCCCCCCAATCCCATTTTTCCTGGCTCAAAAGCTAGTCGCCCTTTGAACACACCACGTGCAGTTGAGAATCTGTGTACTATTCTGATGTTTTTGGAGAGAGAGTCTGACTCTGTGGCCAAGGCTGGGTTCTGGAGTCATGACCATCGTTCACCACCAGTCTTGAAGTCACGAGCTCTGGCAATCTTCCAGCTTCATCCTCCAGAGTGGTCAGGATGATGCGCACCATGATCCCAGACTCCCTGTTTGGATGGGTGCAGAGATGGGTTCTCCCTGCATGGCCCGGCTGGCCTGGAGCTCCTGGGCTCCAGCCATCCTCCATCCTCGGCCTCCCAGGGCACTGGGATTCTGCCTGTGGGTCACCATGCCTGAACTTCTGGTTCGTATGCAATGAAGTTTTGAGGCCGGGCTCTGGGGCTCAGCCTCATTATCCTAGCATATGGCCCACAGCTCTGAGACTTGCCTGGGCCACCCAGCGCAACCTCATCTCTACCTTCCATCTCAAATGAGCTGGGCATGGTGGTGTGCGCCTATCGTTCCATCTCCTCGGAAGGACAGGGGTGATGGCTCACCAGAGCCTGGCAGGCTGAGGCTGAGTGGCCGGAAGCGAGCCACCACCCTCCAGTCTGGAGGGTGAAACTCTGAGTCAAAAAAAGAAGACAGAAAAGAAGAGCATCCATTTGTGTATGGAGTTGGGATCATCGGGAACAGACAGAGATCTTTGGGGAAGGAGGCTTCAGACTTGGGCATAGAGTTCTGGAAAGAGTGAATCGGCAGTCATTGGGTTGTGGCTTTGGGAGCCTAGGCAGAGGAACGCTGGACCCCAGGAACTTGAGACCAGCCTGGGACATATTGTGAGACATCTTTGCTCCCTAGAATGCAAACCCTTGAGTCACGCTTGGTGGTGCCCGCATTCCCAGCTACATGGAATGTGGTGGCCTCTGTCCTGGGACGTGTATTTGCATCACCCTCACTGACTGAATGTGCCAGTCCATGCCATATACTGTGGCTCACGGACATCAGCCCTGGGTCCAGGGAGTCTGAGACAGGAGGCTGCCTGAGCCCTGGGGTCAGTGACCAGCCTGGGAGATGTGACCAGACCTCATCTCACCAAGAGGGCCCCAAAATCGAGTCAAGCGTGGGACCTCCAGAGTCCAGGCTGCTTGGGGGCCAAGAAGAGAGGTCCCTGAGGCCCACAGGTTGAGGCCCTAGAAGCCACAATGAAGTTGCCGCACCCCAGCCTGGTCGATGGAGACTCTGGTAACAAAAATGATGCCTCCAACGTGCATCACAATGGGCGTCCACCACTACACAGGGAAAGGTCCAGGTGGGCAGGGTATGATGGAGTTATTGGGAGAGGAATGGGCCCTTCCATCACCTGAAGTTGGCAGATAAGGTGACCAGAACATGGCCTGGCCGCAGTGTTGCTGGACCACCTTGATCACTCTGTGCCCCACCGCTGCTCTACATCTGCTCAGTCTGTTCCCTGAGTTCTCAGGTGTCTTTTCTGTGAGACATGAGTGTGGAGGGTGTAGGCAGGGCTTCTGGGCCACGAGGCCAAAGGCACAGGAAGGACGAGCCCAATCCCCACCTTTGAAAGCTCCCATGAATGACAGGCAAGAAAGTGGCTTTTCCTACCCCATCCCTGAGGGTGAATCCTCATGCTGGATGGCAGGAGTGGTGGTGGTGGTGGTGATGGGATGGTGATTATTATTATCTGTTGTTGGAATCCTGCTCTGTCACCCAGGCTGGAGAACAAGGGCATGCACACGGCCACCATGGCTTCTACCTGACTGGCTCAGATGGTGCTCCCACATCGGCCCCTGAGTGGCCAGAACAACAAGCATGCACCACCATGCTTGGTTCATTTTTTTGGCTTCTTTTGGAGATGAGGTCAGGCCAAGTTCCCTGGACTGGTCTCAAACCTGCGGATTCAGTCCTTCCTCCTGCCTCAGCTTCAAAGAGCACGTGATTACAGGTGTGAGCCCCTGTGACCAGCTTCCACACACCTCTCGGGCCCCACTGTGAGGCCTGCTCCATCCAATGACCCAGGACACTGGAGATGTCGACTGGAGTTTCCTGCTGAGTCCTCCCGGAGGTGAGAGACTGGCACAGGGACATATCATACTGAGAGAACCCATCCCTCTGACTGCCTCATTCCCCATGGTGGACCCGCTTCCTCCTCCTAGGGCATGCCTCTGGGATAGGGAGGTGGTCACTCTCAAACCTTCAGATGTGTGGGGAAAGCCGGGTAACTCATGCCTGACTCCTCATCACCTGGGAAGGCAGAGACAGGAAGATGGCCAGAAGCCAGGAGCTCCAGACCAGGATGCACACCATAGCAAGCCCCCACCTTGACCCCCAAGCAAAACTCAGAAAACCTTGGGTGAAGGCAGGTTTTGGCAGGAGCATCCCCTCCGGACAAGATTCAAGACCAGGCTAGAAGACCAGGATGTTGACCAAATGTCAAGACTGTGATCCCAGCAGTTTGGGAGGCCCAGGCCTAGAGGATGGCCCGAGTTGGGCTGTTTGAGGCCAGTCTGGGAAACCTAGTGAGAACAGAAAAGAAAGAAATAAAAAAGAATGAAAAGAAGGAAGGAGGAAAGAAAGAAAGAAAGAAAGAAAGAAAGAAAGAAAGAAAGAAAGAAAGAAAGAAATCCATTCTCCTGCTAGCATTCTGCCCTCAGTTAATCCCACCTGTCCCCCACATGTGAGGGTCCAACAAGCTCAGCACCTTCCAGTCCAAAGCCCCCCAAGGGCTGCCACCACTTTAGTGCAAGAGTTCCTGAGGCTTCCTGGTCGGGTTTCTGCCAGCTCTACTCTCTGACATGAGAAATGTGCCCCCAGACAGGCAAGTCCTCCATTCGGCAAAAAGGACCTTCTTCCAAGAAAGATCCAGGACACATCCCTCACCTGGGATTTCTTCCCCCAGTCCCATTTTTCTGGCTCTAAAGCCAGTCATCCTGTGAACACATCATGTGCAGTTGAGAATCTGTGCATGATTCTGATGTTTTTGGAGACAGGGTCTGTCTCTGTAGCCCAGGTTTGGGCCTGGGGACACTACCATCATTGACCACCAGCCTTGAAATCGCAGCCTCCAGCAATCCTCCCACCTCTTCCCCCAGAGTGGCTGGTATGATGCACACCTCTAACCATGCCCCCTTTTCGGATGGGTGTGGAGACGGGGTCTCCTGTGTGGCCCATGTTGCCCTTCATCTCCTGGCTACAACCATCCTCCTGCCTTGGCCTCCCAGAGCACTGGGATTCCAGACATGGGATGCTGTGCCAGGCCTTATGGTTCGTTTTCAAGGAAGGATCGAGTCTGGGCTCGGTAGCTTAGTTTCTTCATTCCAGTGCTTTTAGACACTGATGCCAGTGGCTGGCCCAAGCCTGAAGGCTAAGACACACCCAGGCACTTCGGTGAGAACTCATCTCTACCTTCCATCCCAAATGAGCTGGGCATTGCGGTGCACCCTTGTCATTCCGGCAACTCGGAAGGCCAGGGAAAGTCTCGCTGGAGCAAGGTGGGCCGAGGCTGCGGTGGCTGGGAATGAACCACCGTCCTCCCGCCTGGGTGATGAAATGAGACTCTGACTCAAAGAAAAAAAGGAAAAAAGGGAAAAAGGGGGAAAAAGAGCATCCATTTGTGTACGGAGTCAGGGTCATCGTGAGAGAGATCATTTGGGAAGGAGGTCGAGCCTTGGGCATAGTGTTCCTGAAAGACTGTCAATGGGCAGAAAATAGTGCTATGGCTTTGAAAAGCCAAGGCAATGCACAGCTGGAGCCCAGGAGTTTGAGACCAGACTGGGTCATGTAGACCTTGTTGCTCCACAGAATGTGACCACTGGAGTTGTGTATGGTGACACCCCTGGTACGGACGACACAGGATGTGGTGGCAACTGTCCTGGGGCATTACTTTGCATCACTCATGCCAACAAACATATGAGTCCGGCCAGACACTGGGGCCAAGGCTGTCAGCCCCACGCACTGGGAGGCAGAGGCATGAGGCTGTCTGAGCCCAGGGATCGGAGATCAGCCTGAACGACGTGACCAGATTTCATCTTGGTGAGAAGTCCCCAAAATCGGGTCAGGCGTGATGGCCCACGGAGTCCCAGCTGCTCAGGGCCAAGGCAGAAGAATCGTCTGAGTCCTGCAGTTTGAGGCCCGGGGAGATACAATAGTTCCACTGTGCCCGAGCCCAACAGACGGAGACTCCAGCACACAAAAGACACCTCCCACGTGCATCATGATGGGTGTCCACAGCTCCCCAGGGAATGTCTGCATGGGCAGAGGATGAAGATGTGATAAGGAGAGGAAGGGCCCCTCCCTACACATGAAGATGGAAAACAGGGCGAACAAAACCTGAGCTGGCTGTGGCATTGCTGGAACACCTTGACTGCTCTGTGCCCGATGGCCCCACAGCTTGGGGCTGTTTGTTCTGTGAGCTCACACACATCTTTCCTTTGGGGCATGGATGTGGAGTTTGGAGGCAAGCCTTCTGGGTTGGTTGCCCAAAGGCATGGGATGAACCTGCCCAGTGGTCACCTTTGAAATCTCCCATGAGCCACAGGTCAGTCAGCGCATTTTCCTATCCCATCCCTGAGGGTGACTCCTCATGCTGGGTGACAGGGGTGGTGGTGGTGATTATTATTATGTGGATTCAGATTCCCACTTTGTAAGACCAAAGCGCAGGGGCACAGTCACAACCACCATGGACTCCACTTGCCAGGCTCAGGTGATTACCATGCCTCAATCCCCAGAGCGGCTGGAAACACAGGTCTGTGCCACCACGCCTGGATAATCTTTGAATTTATTTTTTCATGGCCAATACGAGGGCTCACCACATGTCCCAGGCTGGTGTCAAGCCAGCAGGAGACTTCTGCCCACTTGTCTGGACACCCAAAGGGTTGGGATGCCAGGAAGAGCCACTGATCCCAGCCTGTGGTTGTGGTGGTGGTTGTGGCTGGTATTATTATTCTAAGTTGGAGTCCTTCTCTGTAGCCCAGGCCGGAGCACTGGGGTCCAGTCTCAGTCACTGTGGCCTCCACTGGCTGGGCTCTGGGGATCCTCCCACCACGGACTTCCGAGTGGTCCGTACAAAAGGCCTGCACCACCAAGCTTGGTTCAATTTTTTGTCTTCTTGTAAATACGAGGTCTTGCCAAGGTTCCTGGGCTGGGCTTGAACACAGGGAATCAGGCCATCCTCTCACCTCTGCCTACCAGAGAGCGAGAATGACAGGTGTGAGGCCCCACACCCAGCCTTCACATCACTCTTGAGGACCACTGTGAGGCCTGCTCCCTTCTGACAACCCGGGACCCTAGACAGGGTGGCTGGATTCATCCACTGGGTGCTTTATGGAGGGAGCAACTGGTGCCTGGCTGTGTCCCTGCTGGGGCACACACACATCTGCCCTCCTCTTTCCCTAGGTGGACCTGCTCGCTACTCCCAGGAGACTCCTTGGTGAAAGGGAGGGTGTAACTCTCAAACCTTCAGTGGGGCAAGGACGGCTGGGTGACTCATGCCTGTCTCCTCAGCACTTGAGGAGGCCAAGATGGGAAGATGACTGGAGCCTGGGAGCTTGAGACAAGGCGGGACATCATAGCACGTCACCACCTCGACCCAAGCAAAACCTAGGAAACCTTGGGTGAGGGCAAGCCTCGCGGGGAGGATCACCTCTGGCCAACATTTCAAGACCAGGAAGAAAGACCAGGATGTCAACCAAATGGAAAACCTGTGATCGCAGCAGTTTGGGAGGCCCTAGCCAACAGGATGACCTGAGTTGGGCGATTTGAAAGCAGTCTGGGAAACCAAGTGAGGAAAGAAAAGAAAGAAAGAAAAAGAAAGAAAGAAAGAAAGAAAGAAAGAAAGAAAGAAAGAAAGAAAGAAAGAAAGAAAGAGAAAAGAAATCCATTATCTTGCAAACATTGTGCCCTCAGTTCTTCACCCCCACCCCCCTACATTTTAGGGTCCCCCAAGCTCAGCACCTTCCAGCCTTAACACCCCAAATGTCTGCTCCCACTTTGTTGTGGGTGTTGCAGACCCTCCATGGCCGGATATCTGCTGACTCTCCTACCGAGGTTAGAAATGTGCCCCAGGCAGGCCAGACCTCCCACTCGGCAACAAGGACCTTCCGCCAAGAAAAGCCAGGAACACATCCCTCACCCAGGGAAATTTCTTCCACTCCATTCCTATTTTTTTCTATCTCTAAAGCCAGTCGCCCTGTGACTGCACAGTTGAGAATCTGTGTACGATTCTGATGTTTTTGGAGACAGAGTTTGGCTCTGTGGCCCAGGCTGGTGCCCAGGGACATGACCGTCGTTCACTGCTAACCTAGAAATCATGGACTCCAGCACTCCTCCCACCTCAGCCTCCGGAGTGGCCAGAACGACGGGCACCATGACCCCAGAATCTAGGTTTTGATGGGTGCGAAGGTGGGACCTCCCTGCATGTCCCGGGCTGGCCTTGTGCTCCTGGGCTCCAGCTATCCTCTTTCTTTGATCTCTCAGAGTGCTGGGATTCCAGGTCTGGGCCACCACACCCGGCCTTCTGGTTTGCTTCTGATGAAGGATTGAGGCTGGGCTTGAGGGTTCAGCCTTGTCATCCCAGCACTTTGGGAGGCTGAGGCTAGTGGCTGGCCCAAGGTTCTGGATCTGAGATGTGCCTAGGCAACTCGACGAGTCCTCATTTCTACACTCCATCCCAAATCAACAGCACATGGTGGCATGCATCTGACGTTCTGGCTCCTTGGAAGGCCAAGGGGCAAGGGTTCTCCAGAGCCTGGAAGGCCGAGACTACTGTAGACAGGAATGAGCTTCCACCTTCCAGCCTAGGCAAAGGAGTGAGACAGCGACTAAAAAGAAGGAAGAAAAGAAGAGCATCCATTTGTGTATGGAGTTGGGATAATTGTGAACAGACCAAGATCATTTCAGAAGGAGGCCCAAGCTTGGGCTTAGAGTTCCTGAAAGATGGTGGATCATCAGACAATCGGGCTGTGTCTTTGAGAGGCCGAGGTAGGGGACTGCTGGTGTCTGGGAATTTGAGACCAGTCTGGGCCACATAATGGCATCTCGTCACTCCCCAGAACCCAAACACTGGAGTTGCACATATTGGTGTCTGAGGTCCCGGTTACATGGGAGTGGTGGCCTCCATCCCAGGGCTTTCCTTTTCATCGTCCCCGCTGGCAGAACGTGCAATTCCAGGCCAGGCACTGTGGATCACTGCCATCTGCCCCACACCCAGGGAGGCCAAGGTGATAGGCTGCCTGAGCCCAGGTGTTGGAGACCAGCGTGGGCGATGTAGACAGACCTCGTCTTAGTGAGAGGTCTCAAAAATAGGCATTTTGGGCCCTGGAGTCATGGCTGCTTGGGGGCTGAAGGGAGAGGACCTTCAGATCCCCATAGGTCAAGTACCCAGGAGCCACAATCATGCTGCCATGCCCGAGCCAGACCTACAGAGACTACAGCGACAAAAAAGACACCTCCCACATGCATCACTATTGGCGTCCATGGCTCCCCAGCAAAAACTCCATGTGGGTGGTAACGTTGGAGTGATTGGGAGAGGAAGGGGCACTCCCCCCACCCAAACCTGGCAGGCCAGGCGACCAGAAACTGAGCTGGCTGTGGTGTTGCCAGACAGCTTTGATAGCTCTGTGCCCGTGACCACCCTAACTTGATGCCATCTGTTCCATGAGCTCACATGGGTCTTTACCATGGGGCACGAGTATGGAGGGTGGAGGTGGGCCTTCTGGGACGTGAGGTTTTAGTTGCAGGGCAGACTGGCCCCATGGCCACCTTTGAAACCTCTCACAAACAACAGAGGGGAAAGTGCCTTTTTCTCTCTCATTCCTGAGGGTGACTCCTAGAGCTGGGTGCCAGGAGTGGTGGTGGTGACCGTAGTGATGAAGATTATTATTTGTAGTTGGAATACCATTCTGTCACCCAGGTATTAGCCCAGGGGCATGCTCACGGCCACTGGAGACTCCACCAGCCAGGTTGAGGTAATCGTCCCACAATGGCCCCCCGAGTAGCTGGAACCACAATTGACACCATGCCCAGCTGATATTTGGATTCATTTTTGATGCCCAAGACCAGGTCTACCCAGTGTCCCAGGCTGGTCTTGAACCTGCAGGCTCAGGTCGTTCACTCGCCTGGACTGGCAGCCCAGGATGGCAGGCTGAGCCCCAGAGCCCGGCCTGGGGTTGTGGCAGTGGTGGTTGGTATCATCATACTGAATCAGAGTCATGCTCTGTGGCCCAGGCTGGAGTGCAGGGGCTTGCTGTCAGGACCACGGCATCCTCTGTCTGGGTTCCGGCCATCCTCCCACTGTGGCCTCCCTGTTGGGTGGAACGACAGGCATGTGCCACCAAACTCGGCATATTTTTTTGGCTTCTTGTGGAGATGAGGTCTCACCAAGGTGCTTGGGCTGGTTTCAAACCCGGGGGCTCAGGCCATACTCTCTCCTCGCCTCCTAAACCACCGGGGTGACAGGCGTGAGCCCCTGTGCCTGGCCTTCACACACTGCTCGGGGCCCCACCATGAGGTCCGCTACCTTCAGACGACCTGGGACCCTGGAGAGGGCAGCCGGAGTAGCCCAACGAGCCCACCACTCGAAAGTGCCTGGCTCTCACACCTCTGACCGCCACATACCCCAGGGTGGACCGGCTTGCTCATCCCAGTGGCTGCCTCAGGGAAAGGGAGGGTGTGACTCTCAAACCGTCAGGTGGGGCCAGCCAGGTGACTCACGACTGTCTCCTCAGCAATCGGGGAGGAGATGGGAAGAACTCGGGAGCTGACACCAGGTTGGACACCATAGCAAGTCCCCACCTGGACCCAAAATAAAACCCAGAAAACTTTGGGTGAGAGCAGGCCTCACAGGGAGGATAGCCTCAGGCACAGAGTTCAAGACTAGACAGGAAGACCAGGATGTCGACCAAATGGACAGACTGTGATCGCAATCATTTGGGAGGCCAAAACCAAGAGGAAGGCCTGAGTTGGGCAGTTTGAGATCAGCCAGAGCTACCAAGTGAGGAAACAAAATAGAGTGAGAGAAGAAAAAAAAAAGAAAGAAAGAAAGAAAGAAAGAAAGAAAGAAAGAAAGAAAGAAAGAAAGAAAGAAAGAAAGAAAATCTAAGTCAACAAAGAAATTCATTCTCCTGCAAAACTTCTGCCCTCAGTTCTTCCCCCCACCACCCCACCTACGAGGGTCCCCCAATCTCTGCAACTTCCATCCACTGTCCCTTCCAATGGCTTCCCCTGCTTTGTTGTGGGAATTCCTGAGGCTCCCTGGCTGGGTTCCTGCCTGCTCTCCATTCCAAGGTGAGAAATGTGCCCCAGAGAGGCTGTCACTTCAGCTCTAAAATGAGAACCTTATGCTAAGAAAGACCAGGGTCACATCCCTTACCCAAGAACATTTCTTCCCCCCATCCATCTTTTTCTGGCTCTAAAACCAGTCGCTTTTTGAACACAACATGCACAGTTGAGAATTTATGTACGATTCTGATGTTTTTGGAGACGGGGTCTGGATCTGTGGCCCAGGCTGGGTCCTGGGGACATGACAGTCATTCACAGTCAGCCTCGAGATCAGGGCTCCGGCGATCCTCCCACCTGTGCCTCTCGAGTGCCTGGGTCAATGAACACCATGAACCCAGACCCCCTGTTTTGATGTGTGCAGAGACGAGGTCTCTCTGCATGGCACGGGCTAGGCTTGAGCTCCTGGGCTCCAGACATCCTCCTGCCTTGGACACCTAGAGTGCTGGGATTCCAGGCATGGGCAACCATAGCTGACCTTCTGGTTTGTTTTCAATGAAGGATAGAGGCTGGGCTCAGGTACTCTATGTCATTGTCCCAGCCCTTTGGGAGGCTGAGGCCAGTGGTCTGATCCAGCCCTAGTGTCTGAGATGCACCTGGGCAACTCGACGAGACATCCTCTCAACACTCCATCCCACATGAGCTGAGTGTGGTGGCACGTGCCTGTCATTCTGGCTCCTTGGAAGGCCAGGGCAAAGTCTTGCTGGAGACCAGTGGGTAGAGGCTGCAGTTGCCGGGAGCAAGCCATCACCTTCCAGCCTGGGTGACAGAGTGAGACTCTGACACAAAAAAAGGAAAGAAAATAAGAGCATTCATTTATGTATGGCATTGGGATCATTGTGAACAGACAGATTATTCTGGAAGGAGGCCTCAACCTTGGGCATAGAATTCCGGAATAATAGTGGATAGGCAGATAATCAGGCTGTGACTTTGGGAGGCCAAGCTGGTGAGCCATTGGAGCCTGGGAGTTTGAGACCAGCTTGGGCCACATAGAGAGACCTCATCACTCCCTGGAACACAAACACTCAGGTTGCACGTGGTGGTGCCCAGTCTCCAAGCTACAAGGTATATGGTGGCCTCCATCCTGGGGCGTGCTTTTGTGTTGCCCTGTCAACAGAATGTGGGAGTCCAGGCTGGGCACCATGGCTCAAGGCCGTCAGTCCCAGGCCCTGGGAGGCCTAGACAGAAAGCTGCCTGAGCCCTGGGTTTGCAGACCAGCCTGGGCAACCTGGCCAGACCTCAAATCAATGAGAGGTCCCCAAAATTGAGTCATATGTTCTGGCCCATGGAGTCCCAGCTGCTCAGGGGCCAAGGAGGGAAGATTGCCTGAGCCCCTCAGGTCGAGGGCACAGGAGCCACAATCCTTCCACTGCGCTCCAGCCCCACTGATGGAAATGCCAGAGACAACAAAGATGCCTCCCACATGCATCATGATGAGCATAATGACTCCCCAGGGAAAAGTAAGGGTGGGCGGGGGAGGATGTAGTGATTGGGAGAGGAAGTGGCTATTCTCCCACCCGAAGGTGACAGACCAGACAACTGGAACTGGGATGGCCGTGGCATTGTGGGTCCACCTTGATTGCTCTGTGACTGATGGCCACCCTAGATTGGGCCATCTGTTTTGTGAGCTCAAAGGTGTCTTTGACATGGGGCATGAGTGTGGAGGTTGGAGGCTGGCTTTCTGGGGTGCGTGGCCGAAGGTACAGGATGAACATGCCCATTGGCCACCTTTGAAACCTCCCATGAACGACAGGCTGGAAAGTGCCTATTCCTCTCCCATTTCTGAGGTTGATTCCTCGCGCTGGGTGTCAGGGGTGGTGGTGGTGGTGGTGCTGGTGATTATTATTATTTGGTATCAGAATTTCACTCTGTTGCCAAGGCTGGAGTGAGGGGCAGGCTCACAGCCACCATGCCAGGCTACCTGCCAGGCTCTACCTGCCAGGCTCAGACAATCCTCCTGCCTAGGCCCTTCGAGTGGCTGAAACCACAGGCCTGCTCCACCACACCCAGCTAATCTTTAAATTTATTCTTGAGGGCCGAGACAAGGTCTTGCCCCATGTCCCAGGCTGGTGTTGAACCCTCAGGCTCAGGCCATTTACTCACCTGGGCCTCCAAAGGGTCAGGATGCCAGGTTGAGCCCAAGCCCAGCCTGTGGTTGTGGGGGTGGTTGGTATTATTATTCTGAGTTGGAGTCTCGCTCTGTTGCCAAGGCTGTTGTGGGGGGGCCCACTCTCGGCCACCGTGACTTCCACCAGCTGGGCTCTGGCGATCCTCCTGCCATGGCCTCACGAGTGACTGGATTGAAAGGCCTGCACCAACAAGCTCGGCTCATTTTTTGGCTTTTGTAGAGACGAGGTCTCGCCATGGTACCTGGGCTGATCTTGAGCCCAGGAGCTCAAGCCATCCTCTCACCTCACCTACCAGAGTGCCAGGATGACAGGTGGGATCCCTTGCGCCCAGCCTCCACACCAATCTTGGGGACCACGGTGAGGCCTGTTCCCTCCGATGACCCGGGATCCCCTAGAGGGGAGCTGGATTCACCAGCCAAGCCCATCACGGGGGAAGTGCCTGGCACATGGGCATGTCTCTGAGAGGGTGACCACACTTCATCCCACCTTGTTCCCCAGGGGATACATGCTTGCCCCTCCCATGGGGCACCTCAGTGAAAGGGAGTGCAGGCATGAGCCTCAAACCTTTGGTGTGGTGGGATGGCTGGGCGACTCACGCCTGTCTCCTTGACACTCAAGGAGGCTGAGACGGGAAGATGGTCAGAGTCTGGGAACTCGAGACAAGGCTGGACACCATAGCAAGTAAACACCTTGACCCAAGCAAAGCCTTGAAAACCTTGGGTGACAGCAGTCCTCAGAGGAGGGATCCTCTCTGGCCCATAGTTCAAGACCAGAAGGAAGAACAGAATGTCGACCAAAAGGAAAACCTGTGATCGCAGCTGTTTGGGAGGACAAACCCATGAGAATGTCCCGAGTTGGGTGGTTTGAGAGCAGCCTGGGCAAACTGAAGAAAAGAAAGAAAGAAAGAAAGAGAGAGAGAGAGAGAGAGAGAGAGAGAGAGAGAGAGAGAGAGAGAGGGAGAGAGAACGAGAAAGAAAGAAAGAAA